>NW_022987739.1:18478108-18602802 GCF_902827165.1 Trematomus bernacchii
GGGTGTGTAACCCAGTGCTCTGTGTGGTCATTCTAATAAAACAAATATGTTGACTTGGTCAGATTTCTCCCTCTATTTTTCAGAGGAACTCTTTATCTTTCATGAAGAGGAAAAAGATGATATCCAAAATATTAATACACAATAAATAACCAAACTGGGCCAAGTTTCCTAATAATGATTTTCCTTAAACATAAAGATAATTTTCCATGAATGCTTCTTCAACAGTTTTTAAGCAGCAGTTCCCCAGAAAACAGAAATACATATTTCTCTTCGCTCCTGTAATGCACTTTATCAGTCTGTATTGTTTTGGTGTGCCGTAGAGATGTCTGCTTCTTCTTGAATATAATGGCACTCGATGCCACTCGGCTTGTGTTGCTCATAGCCTCAAATAGATACGTTTTAGATGTAGAATTTAAAAGCAGTGTTGATTTCCAGAAATCAAAATAATCCGCAGTCATGGTTGTGAGCAGTTTCATGTAGGAACTATTTTCTATCTACCGAGCTACATTTCCCAACAAATAGACAAATACATATTTTATAGTTGAATTTGTTCATTTTGAAAGTAAGAGTAATGTTCATTAAAAACTAGGCTTGCTGCCTGTAACACATCATGGTCCTGGTAAGGAGTTTCAAGAAGTACACTTTACCTGCTGGAGGTACACGTTACCATTATGATCATATTAAACCTTAACTGAAGCCATGTCTTCACCATACACGTAATCTACTGTTATATACTGTACATTTATACTTGTATATACTATACATGTGTACTGGTATACAGTGAGTATATACTGCAATATACTGTTAATATATACTGATCATAAACACTGTTATATAATGTTATAAGTTGACATAATTTCTGTAGTATAATAAGATATACAACATAAGCACCATAAAAAGAGAAGATATGGAACCTGAAACTTCAAAAGAAGAAGGAGGAAGACCTGTCGGCACATTGAACATTGAACATGAGATGTGTTGATGGTGTGATGCTCCTGCCCACTTGCCAGTGAAGGGGTTATTTCACTCAAAGTGACTGGCCTGATTTGGCTGAATACCATTTGAATGCTAAATAAAAGCACAAAAATTGAGCATATATATAAAAAATACACGTTCAATCAGTCTGTTTCCTTCCTTACTGTATATGTATTATGAGAAAATATGTAAATACTCCTGATTACCATCTTATTTTCCAACTCTAAGAATGTCATTGAGTAGATGATGACAATACTTTCTAGTATTATAAGTATTTCAAAGTATGTACCTTGCTTGCAAACAGTTTTTTTATTTCAAATGCCCCCTGTGCAGATGTGGGAGAAGTACTCAGATCTTGTACTTGAGTAAAAGTAGAAGTACCATCAAAAAAGTACTTATTATGCAAACTGGCCCTTTTCAGATAATATATATTATATGATTTGACTATAATTATTGATGTATTAAAGTGTTTATCAAAGCTGGTAAAGGTGCAGCTAGTTTTAATTATTTCTGTATACTGCAGGGTAGCTTGTGAATGTACTCCAGGTGTAACTAAAGTCTGATTTAAGTGTGAATTATATTTCACATCATTAATCCATATCTGCAAAGTAACTGAAGGTATTAAATAAATGTAGTTGAGTCAAAGTATACAATATACCTCTGAATTGTAGAGCAGTGGATGTAAGAAGTAGCAAAACATTGAAATACTCAAGTAAAGCAGAAATACCCAAAATTGTACTAAAGTACAGTACTTTAGTAAATCTACTTAGTAACTTTATACCACTGCCCCTCTCTGTCAAACGAATACCCTTTGGTACATTGAGATCGGTTCGATGTTTTGAAGGTGTGATGACCCTGCTCTCTGCCAGTAAACGATTGAGCTAACTGGAAGTGACATGAGCTTGCTGGACAAACATGTTAATGATAAACCAGAGGAAAGAGATTGACAACATTTGTAGAACAGTTCATGCTACTGTAATCTGCACAATTCAGTGCTTTATACTCCAAAAGTTGTAATTTTGAAATATATTATTCCACAGACAGGAAGCCAGTGTACATTTATGAGAACTGGAGGGATATGGGTCTTTGTTGGGACCCCTTAGAGAGACATCATTACTGTATAAGCCTATAGAAGGTAAAAGGGGAGGACAAGTTATTCTAAACCCTGGTCAGACTGTCGTCCTCAAATTCGTGGACTTCTTTAAATAACTGAAAGAGAACAAACTTTTTATATTTTATTTGTTATACTTACTCATATAACCTGCACGTAAATCATTGTTTGCATGCTGAAATGTATGAAATACTTATTTTTCCAATACTGCAAAATACGGTGGAAAAAACTATTTCCATATCAGGGTTGTTTTATAATACAAATAACATATATATAGGGAGAGAGAGAGAGAGTGTGTGTGTGTGTGTGTGTGTGTGTGTGGTGTGTGTGTGTGTGTGTGTGTGTGTGTGTGTGGGTGTGTGTGTGTGTGTGTGTGTGTGTGTGTGTGCGTGTGTGTGTGTGTGTGTGTGTGTGTGTGTGTGTGTGTGTGTGTGTGTGTGTGTGTGTGTGTGTGTGTGTGTGTGTGTGTGTGTGTGTGTGTGTGTGTGTGCGTGTGTGCGTGTGTGCGTGTGTGCGTGTGTGTGTTCGTGTGCCTGCGTGCGTGCGTGTTGTAAGGGGGAGGTACTCGTGTTCCTGAGACAGTTTCATTCAATTGTTTGTGCTTTCCACTGTGTAGAAAGACTCGATTTAAGTAATTACAGAAGCACAGCTATTCCTGGATCCTCACAATGACATCTTTTTACTTTCTTGGGTTCTTTATACTATGCCTTAAAATGGATACGTCTTTACAACAGGAAGGTAAGCAAGAGGGGGAATTATTTATGAATCCCTCTGTTTCTCTATATATGAATAAAACCATATCCAGGACTTAATGTGAACCTATGTGTGAACTGAGTAACTTCAATTGACTTGTTATATCAGACAAACCACTGAAAACTGGTGCTGTGACGGACAGTGCAACAATAAAATGTAAACTATATCTGCCACCACTGGAAGGAACCAGCTATGAACCTGCAGTTAAAAAACAGCAACAGATGTTATGCCACCATGCCCTCCCACACCCCATTGTTACAGGCTGCATCCACACTACGGCTTTTTAATTAGCCTTTTCCTAAATACATTTGTATTCTTGCTTATGTGTATTATGCAACAAAGATAATATGTTCAGCACCCAAAAACTGAATCTTTGCTCATTAAAGGGTGATCTTATTTTTCTTTATTGGAGACTAGTATTCATTTCTAAATGGTTTGTTTCACTTTATTTTAACTATTATTATTTACAGTTTAACTGAAAATTCAAGGGAAATTTTCATTCTGTTTATTTCTGTTTCATTCCCTAAATTATTTTTAAAAACACTACATTTAAAATGTGTTGGGGTAATGTTTGTTGGGAGCCCCACACCTCTGTGTGAACGTAAGTAAAAACTGAGTAATGCAGTGTACTGGTGACACTTACCAATAAATATAGGTTCTGACGGATAATGTGTTTATTTTTCAACAAATACAGCAATAACATGTAAACTACAACTGCCAGGGCTGAAAGGAACCAGCTATGAACCTGCTTATAGAAACACGTTTCTACCTGGTGACCAAGTGACAGTAACTTGTGAAGACAAGTACTGGATTTTTGGGCATCAACCGACTTCAGTCGTAACTACATGCAAAGAGGACGGAGAGTGGACTATCAGACCTCTATGCCAAGGTATATACTGCTGTGAATGCTGTTTTATTTTTTATATTTCATAAGCTGTGATGATGGTTATCAATCATGTCTCGATTACTTGAGATTTACAAAACATTTTCTTATTCTAGAGGTTACGTGCAGCAAACAAGGAGTCCCACATGTGTCTTCATGGGACAGTCGTCGGCAGCAAACATTCAAATCGGGTGAGACGACACGTTACGGGTGTGAGACAGGCTACAGGAGGAAAGATGGCGCCAGCAGGGCCACATGCACCCGAGATGGATGGCAACCAAATCCACTTTGTGAAGGTATTGTGAAGTAAACCTTATGTTTATAAGATATCTGTTATTTTGTTTCCATACTTGGCTATAGGGGGGGAGTTTTTACTATATACTATATTGTTTACTGTAAAGGCTACTTTTAAAAAAAAGAGTCCCATGAACTAAATGCAGCTAAGCACAGGAACAGTCAGGAATTTACTTATTTTGTTTTCAATTGCTTACACATGCTTTTTTCTTTTGATCGCACAAGTCTTTAGGGTGGTATAAACATCATGACTAACAAAAACTAAACAAATATATTTTTATTTTGGTTTTATTGTGTGTCCTTTGTAGAGGACATCGGGTGTTAGTTATGCGAAGCATAGTAACAACATTAACATACAAGTACATTTAGACAACATTAGAGCACAACAACTCAATGCAACAAATATTGAGCCCTCATTTGTAGAACTCCATCCTTTTTTGAAATGCAGAGATACATCTGACACTTGAGGCACTTGATGTATGTTTTCCCACTGCATCCGTCTGCCATGAACCCTACAGAAACCTAAGTGTTAGTTTTGGCCCATAGTGGACTCCATTTGTGTTGTGTAAAATGGGGGAAATAAGAAGTTAGCAAATCCCCATGTCCTCCTCAGAGGACATTCCTAAAAACAGTTAGTTTTAGCTCAAATAAGTATGACACTGCTCTGAAAACTCACTACACTAACTCCTAAGATGTTCCCTTACTATAATTAATAAAAAAATATTGAACTCACAACACTGGTAATTACAAAATTACAAACTTACCATTTCTCTTTCTATAAATAGTGCTTGTGTTGATGGACGCCATTTTGAAATACAATGAAATTATCTTTTTCAAAGCCACACCCCCACATTATGTCATATGTTTGAAAAGCCCAGGATGTCCTCTGTGGAGTACAATTGGACTTAATGCTGTGGCATGTATAAGCTCAAAGTAATGGACTAAAACCCAATGTGCTCCACAGAGGACAAAAATGAATGGGTGGGTCTCTGGAGGATAAACACTTGAAGTGTGCACCAAATGGCACACACTTCATTTAAAATACGAGACACTTTTTCCAACCAACTTCAAACTCTGGTGCTCAATCAAAAGCACACTAATTTCTTATGGACTTTGTTCTGTATGTAGATAGTTCTGCAGGACAGAGATATGTGCAGAAACACAAATATTTTGTTGAAAGTAAACATTTGTATTTGAAAATAGAGGGAAAGAGGTAGACAGACACACATACACTATTAATCACCCTGTCAAGAACACCAACATAACAAAAAGCACATAATGACCACCATGTAAAATGTAAAAAAAGCAAAATATTTAATACCACCACGCCCCCCTGTTCAAGGCGCATTCCACACTATGGCTTTTTCATTTGCCTTTTCCTTAAAGGTCCCCTATTATACTGTTTTTCATCAATATATTATAGTTCTCAGTCATATACAAAACATGTCTCTGAAGTGTTTGGCTCCAAACACCAAACAGATCATGCATTGTAGCATCCCATAAACCCCTCTGTTTCAGCCCTGTTTCAAAAGTGCTGATTCTCTGTCTGTTACTTTAGATGAAAATAAGGAGCCACTCCCCACGCCCCTCTGAGAGATATTTGGTTAAAAAGAACACAATGGTGCTCTAGAGGAGATTCAGGTGATAAGGGGGGGGGGGGTTACCTTGGTTGGTTATAGGCTAATGGTTACACAAGCCAATAACTTGTGTAATTGGCTTGTAAAGTGGCCGAAATCTGATCAGCTCATTTTCAGACAGGTTTTTATATAAATGGATCAGGACAAAAAGTGAGCAAATCTTTTTTCCTGAAACTCTCAGAATCTCTTTACGCAGAGGGGACACATGTGTATGTATAAGATGCATGAAAAAGTGGATTTTGCATAATAGGTGACCTTTCAGAAATCTTTATTCTTGCTTGTGTATATTCAACAGAGATAATATGTACAGCACCCGAGATTGAAAATGGTGATGTGCTTGGACAAATCCAAGAGTACATAGAAAATCAAGTCCTGGAGTTTCAGTGTAAACCCTCATTTAGACGCGCTGAAGCCAGATCTTCAAAATGCACAAAGCAAGGAGTAAGAGCAGAATGGAGCCCCACACCTCTGTGTGAATGTAAGTAAAAACTGAGTAATGCAGTGTACTGGTGACACTTCCCAATAAATATAGGTTCTGACGGATAATGTGTTTATTTTTCAACAAATACAGCAATAACATGTAAACTACAACTGCCAGGGCTGAAAGGAACCAGCTATGAACCTGCTTATAGAAACACGTTTCTACCTGGTGACCAAGTGACAGTAACTTGTGAAGACAAGTACTGGATTTCTAGGCATCAACCGACCTCAGTCGTAACTACATGCAAAGAGGGCGGAGAGTGGACTATCAGACCTCTATGCCAAGGTATGAAACTGCTGTGAATGCTGTTTTATTTTTTTATATTTCATAAGCTGTGATGATGGTTATCAATCATGTCTCGATTACTTGAGATTTACAAAACATTTTCTTATTCTAGAGGTTACGTGCAGCACACAAGGAGTCCCACATGTGTCTTCATGGGACAGTCGTCGGCAGCAAACATTCAAAAAAAAAATTCAATTGCTTACACATGCTTTTTTCTTTTGATCACACAAGTCTTTAGGGTGGTATAAACATCATGACTAACATTGAGTGTCCTTTGTAGAGGACATCGGGTGTTAGTTATGCGAAGCATAGTAACAACATTAAGTACATTTAGACCACATTAGAGCACAACAACTCAATGCAACAAATATTGAGCCCTCATTTGTAGTACTCCATCCTTTTTTGAAATGCAGAGATACATCTGACACTTGAGGCACTTGATGTATGTTTTCCCACTGCACCCTACCTAAATCGGCGTTGTAAGGGAAAGTTACAGCCTAAATGATCGCATCCGATATGCATGCAAGAACAACGTTGAAATAATTGTTCCTATTACCTGTGAAGAAAATGGTTGGAATGGGATTCAGAGCTGTTCAGGTAAAGTCAAACAACAAATCATTCAACAAATACAGCTTAAAGGAAAATTATAGAGGGATTGGCTTCGGGTGTTTAATTAGCATGGTCTTAGCGTGTTCTCTTAACAGCTAAAAAATAACATCTTCAGTGACTTTAAATTGCATAACTACTTCGATGACCCTGTTTCATCAGTTTCAAAATGTGTACTGTTGAACAATAAAAACGTATTTTTTAATGCTTAAAACACACATTAAGAACTTGATTTATTTGTAACAGGCTTGCTGTTCAGTAGATCATCAAGAAATTGATCACTTAAAGAGTAAAAGGGGAGGCACCTTACTTTCTGACCTTGTCTTTAAACTCTATTATATAGTTTCTATTTTTACTTCTATTCATATTGTGGTTTCATTCATGTCTATTTATTTGAGCTGTCCCTATCTTTCTTTGTGTTGCCTCAACAACTGACTTTGGGGATCAACAAAGGCATTTTCTTTTCTTTTTTCTTGAAGACATCATTTTTGAAATGGTTTGTTTGATTATGTTTTAATGTAACCTGAATAGCTGGAGGATGTGTGAATAACTTCAAATATTCATTGAATTTGTTTCAGAAAGTCACTGCAAGAAACCTCACATCGACGGTGCAAACTTTATCGGCGTTGTAAGGGAAAGTTACAGCCTAAATGATCGCATCCGATATGCATGCAAGAACAACGTTGAAATAATTGTTACTATTACCTGTGAAGAAAATGGTTGGAATGGGATTCAGAGCTGTTCAGGTAAAGTCAAACAACAAATCATACAACAAATACAGCTTAAAGGAAAATTATAGAGGGATTGGCTTCGGGTGTTTAATTAGCATGGTCTTAGCGTGTTCTCTTAACAGCTAAAAATAACATCTTCAGTGACTTTAAATTGCATAACTACTTCGATGACCCTGTTTCATCAGTTTCAAAATGTGTACTGTTGAACAATTTCTACTTCATGCTTTTTCTCTCCCCTCAACACACGCCTGTTTACTTGAAAATGATAAATGAAGCTCCTCTCTTGATTTACTGCACTCTAAAGCCTTGCTTTGGCTTTCATTTAAATAACAATGCTATCTTGTTATCATCCTGATAATTGCAATGCTAGCATGCTGTAAAGGTATCAGGTCAACTATCTTAATTTAGCCTGGTTAAATTCAGCATGTTAGCATGTCGACAGCATGTTCAAAAGTTGCAGTCTCACATGGATTTGTATTCTTTAAAACATTTAAATGTTTCTATTGAAAACTAGAATGTCTCAGGCATCATGTCCAGCAACATGAGCTTGTCTCCTATATGTTATATAAGAACTCAACAATAAATATGTTGTGAACGTAATATAAACAGAGTTATGCAAAGTACTGGTAATAGCACATTGTAAGACTTTGGACGCATTCCCACAATGTCAGTGAGGGCTTTGGTCTGCCACTCTGTCAAAAGTGCTTAAGGACACTCAATGTGATCCCTTGATGCACACTATCAGTAAGTCAGCATTTTTGCAGGGAGCTTTGTGAAGTTAAAAAATAGATACAACCAGCCTTTTGCTTACACCTTTGCTGTAGCTCTATGGTGTTGCCAGGGTTTCTGCTCTGGTCACATGACTGAACACTATGAATACTCTTTTAAACACATGCAGCCTCTCACACTCAAGGCTCACATATTGGTATTAGGCCAAAATAAAAAGGGATCATCCCCACTAAAACTACATATCATTATATATATTGTAATTCCTGTGCTTATCTTTTAGTCTACAGTACATACAAATATAGAGTATATTTATGTTTGAGAATGGTTGTCACTTCTACAATCCAGTACCTGAACTGTATGATATACTTTTTAGAAGTTCTAGGTTGTGGCACAGCACCAATCATTGCCGATGGAGACCTCAAGTACACCAGGAAAAGTAATAACAGCCATAATGATATGGTTGAATACATGTGCCAGGCATACTACACCATGGAGGGAGAGCCTTACAAAACCTGCGTCAATGGTGTATGGACTGGACACACGAGATGCATCCGTAAGTTACAGGTTCTTCTTTTAATAACATGTGCAATATTGAAAAGTGAAAATCAAACTTCATTTTAAAATGGTTAGAGTCGTTGCATGTTGTAATTTGATTGGAAACCTAATTGATGAAATCCATTTATGCAACATGTCATTTGTGCCTGACCTACGTTCATGGCAATAACAGAGTACGAAATATGGAAAGCTGTTTTAGCATTTGAGCTGTGTGGCCCTTTTATTTAACCTCCTCTGCCAGAGTTTAAACTGTTCAACAAAAGAGGAATGGTTTGTAAACAGTTAGGTGCCAAGAGGCAATGTGTCTCAAATAAACTGTCAGCTTATTGTCACATTAGCAACCAAGCTAAGCTCCCAAGCTAACAGAGGGCTATATTTATGTAAGTATTTATGTATATTTATATAATTCCAGGGGGAGAGTGAATGGCACAGCACAGAGTAAATAGAAATAAGGTCAGAGAGTTAGTTTGAATTACTTGTGCTGGGCCTGCTGGCTGGCATGTAAGCAATCAGCTCTCCAATTATTTTAGCTCACCAACTAGCCCTCTAAATCGCTCAACTATTGCCCAACATTGGCAAAAGTTGTGAATGCAGTATGCTTTAGTCATTCCTGCCCTTATCCAAATGCTATGTTGATTGTCTCTTGCAGAACCCTGTACCGTGAATGAAGACGACAATAAACAACATAATATTACCGTTAAATATAATGGCAGTACATATTTCACTCATGATGAAATAATTGAGTTTAGGTGTGCCAGAGGAATACCTGTTGGTTCAGTATCATTACTTCAGAGGTGTAATAGTGGTGTTATTGTCTTGCCTACTTGCCAAGAGTTTTAGTCAACAGTAGATCAAAGTAAAAAACTGATTATGCAGAGTTATGAACTGATTCCGTCTCCTCTTTGATGTTGTCAACTGTATAAATGTTAATAAAGCATACATGACACATCTCTGTCTCTTTTCTGCCTCCTAAATACAGTCTGTAGCATACCATGAGCAAAAAGAAACGATTAGAATTTAGCCAGCGTAGAAATAAAATCTGGTATGGATTGGAAGTCAATGGGTCTCATGAAATGAAAGCTATTGCAAAGAAATTTGACTTTTCAATAAAGAAACAGCTTATTTTTCAAAGATATTAGTATACAATTAAATTAAAACATTAAACATATATAAAAGATAAAGAGATGTATCCAATGTTTAGTTTAGTCATATGATATTGAATTGATTTCAAGTCATTAGTTCCCATAATATAGGAGCTTATTTTCAATTTAAAAACTGCAGATTTCAGATCCTATTTAGTAATTTAATGCTGCATTGTTTTACACGAAATAGTTCATATGACATGAAAGCTTATAAACATATTTAAGACTTTAACCACCATCCAATTAAAATTAGAATGCCATAATTGTCTAGTTATACAATTCTGCATTGACATGGAGATATTTAGGTCTAATGATAGGGAAGCTATTTAAAAGATGTAATAATCTTAATACAATGATGAACATCATTGTATATATAATTAATTATACCAATGCTTTAACATACCTCATTGTAGAGTGTGTAACAGTGCTAACAATTACATTAGGTGGCTAAAACTTCCCACCTGGGAGCAAGTTACCCTG
The DNA here is from genome assembly GCF_902827165.1 of Trematomus bernacchii. Taxonomy (NCBI): domain Eukaryota; kingdom Metazoa; phylum Chordata; class Actinopteri; order Perciformes; family Nototheniidae; genus Trematomus; species Trematomus bernacchii. Next base: position 18,488,771 of record NW_022987739.1, read on the forward strand.
AATTTCATTTAAACACCCACCTGTTCAGCCTCATTTCAGTATAAAACCCATTAGATAGATAGATGAAACTGGCCCGTGTATAAGAAACATATCCATTTTAATATTTACATGGAAATCATGGAAATGCAATAGTAAAAAAAAACTCAAACAATACAAAAAACTATATTTTCTGAAGCACAAGAATGAGATGATAAAATGAAGATTTAAAAGCCTGTATTTACAACACAATAGAGAGTGTGTTTGCCACCATCTGAATGGCCCGGAGAGGATCCACAATATCTTTGAACTTGTCCCTTCTGAGAACCCAATCCGGTGCAAATCTGAAAAACAAACAGGATGTCAGTTACCACTGCAAAACACATGAAATCTGTGAATCTCAGACAAATACTTTACTGTACATAGACACATTAAAAACGTACTTTGGCACAGGGCGGGATTTACGAGGCGTCGTTTGAAAGAAAAAGCTCCCGTTGATTGATGCGTTCATTTTCTGTTTCGTAACAGTTCTTTCAGCGTCCATCTTGTGTTTGCGAGCGGTGAGGCGGTAGATACTGCGTAGCCTATCCAACACTTTGGGTAGCTTCATAACCTCCTATAAATAAGAGAGTTCACATTTATTACAAAACTACAATAGCAGTTTCTGTCAGATTAGAATTTGGTTGTGTGAATTCTATAATACATATTCTCAACAGTATTTATGTCAGAGGAGCTACGGACCACAACGCGGGTACTTGTCTTGCAGGAGGAGAGCAAGAAGGAAGCAGGCCTTTGTGAAGATGCTGGCCGCCCTTTCTGCCACTTATCTCCAGCTTTCTCACGGTTATCTCTGCAGCAGGTCCAGCAGAGTCTCGACAGAGTTTTTCCACCGAATACACTGCCTCAATGGTCTTGTGGTACTATGGAAGGAATACCACGAAAGAGTGGGGGAGAGGAAAGGAAGAAAAAAACACAGGGAATCAAACAAACTACCTATTTTACTTTTTTAAACCCATCAATGCTTTTGCCTTCATCATTCCTTTGGAAGGCTCTGATTAAACCATCCTGTTGGTTTGAAGCCAATTGTATAATGTACTGGCATTCCTTTCTTACCCCACCTTCCTCCCTCTTCTATCCAATATAAAAAAGGTTAAAGTCCAAACTGCTATTTAAACATGAGGACAAACATCTAATTGTGGAGCTGTACCAACTGTTGAACTTCAGATTTTTTTGTATTCATTTTTTGTATCTTTTTTTAAACCATCACGTATAGCCATTAATGGAAAATGTTTCACTTTGAAAAAGCAGAATTTCCAAGTCTTGCAATTTGAATCCACATTTTGTAAACTACACTTATTTAAGCCTGGTAAACACACAATTATCTGACATAAAAACGATTAGACACATTAACTTGTATTTAATACATCTAAGGGTCTTTCTGAAATTAACTTAGTTCAGGACATGTAATAGATACTGTAATCACGTAGTCTCCCTAGGTTTTAAATCACTGGAAACACATATTTCATAGAACAATGTACTACAAATGTTATAGTTAGATTTATTTCTAATGTGTTCCTCATGAATAAAATGCAGACACTGCAGAATGTTCAAGACATACTAACCAACGCTTGACTGCTCTCTGGGCTACAACCACATTCCTTCCTGTCCTCAAGATACCGTCTCCTCTGCTGCCTCGCCTTCACACAATTGTTTTCCTCCACTAAGAGATAGCTAAGACAGCGCAATAGATAAATCTATCTATATGGCGCTGGCTAAGATAAGATAACTTTAACAAGATGCCTGTGTGGCTTAGTACCAGGTTGTTATTATACCAGCAATGGGTCTTGCTCGTTCTTTTGCTTCCCGTCTGATGAAAGGACAGGAGTGGCTTGATCAAGTTAGCTACCCTAGCTAGTAGCTAGCACGTTAGTTAGCATTACAGCCTTGTCATTTTTATTAGCCTTAACATTGAAGTAACATTAAGTAACCCAAAATGTTTAAACAGTAAGAGTAGTAGTCATATTTCGTTGAACCCTTTGAATAGTACTGTCACCGGTGTGATCATTTCTATAATACACCATTTAAGCCCGGGGGAGAAAATGCTAACGCTAAACGTTAGCATCGGTGATCTTCTCTACTTCATGCTATCTGCACAAATGGTTGACATTAAACATTAAAAACGACCAGGCAGTTCAGAGAGAATCAAAGGAAGGCAGGCAGGCAGCTTTGCATGACATTCTTCAGGACCGTGTTTCCTTGTGGTGATAGTGAGGATAGTCAATCGTTGTGTTGACAAGACAGTAGTGACGGCCATCTTGTGGTGACGTGTGTTGTTGACCAGAGATGTAGTTCATTGAGCGTTTCACACAAACAAATGTGTACCTTCACAGTTTTACGACACATTTTATTTTTTTTGACTTGCAAAATTATCTTTTTAATTGACAAACATCATATGTGTAATTCGTGTGGCACAATTCAAACGGGATCGAAAGATAATCTTTCTCTCTCCATTGACTTCAATGCATAACTTTTCCGAAATAATGGTCCCATGGGGCTCAACCGGAAGGGGAGGGACTTCGCCCACTCTATTCTCTCACACATGCTCACTCACACATGCTCCACGGCAGCAGGGGGCGCTACTGAGTCATTGGGAAGGCGGGAGGTTGAGCAGAGCATGGAACAGCCCTTGCAAGCCTGATGACAGCCGTGTTTCTAGCGATCACAACGAAAACAGCCAAGACACATATTGAGCCCAGAAAATGAATGTTATTAGGGCTGTAAATATAATAAGCTTTGTCTAAAATGGACAAACATTGTAACTAAAGAGATTTAAACTATACAGCGATTCTGCACTCGGTCAATCAGCTGCTCTTCATTTTCTTCCTGCTATATTCAATGAGTGATACAAATATTTTTTACCATACGTTCTGAATAAAACTGATACTGTTGGACTCAGTACTAGTACCACAAGTACTAATGAAGTACTTTTACTGTGTACTTTTTGAGTAATCCTCTGTCAATGTCCCCTCCTGAGTACAATGCATGTTTCCTCTGCTATTTGAATAAGCGTTTTTAAAACACCTTTCTTATGAGACTGATATTGTTGACAGAGTACTTTAAGAGGATGGTTGACATGTGTTAGAAATTAAAATCAATGTTTTATGGCATCAATTTATGTTTAAAACATTCCGTCAGCTTAAAAGCAGTTTTATTCTGAAAATCCTTCATTTCCGGTTAGCATTAGCATGTGGCTAAACGTTTGAAACCGTGAATTGAAGGTGAAATGACATGTGATGTTGTACACTAAACACCACTGGGATAGCACTCATTTATTGACGCTGAATAACGTTTATCAGGGAATGTTTAAATAACCACGACACCAGAAGTATGTAATTTAGCAACAAAAAAAGGCAGGAATTGCATTGCACCAAGATTGGTATAAGATCAGCTTTTTAAGGTCAGCATCTATAGAATTTAGAGCTAAGATAAATGAAGATTGTCTTGTTTTGTATTGGAGTTTTTCAAGCAGTGTGGTTTTTATATCTGCATCACATGTTCCCATTGTTCCCCTCCCCTTCCCCCAGAGCATGAGGTTAATGCTATACTGCTAAGCTAGTTAGCTAGCCAGTTGGCATTACTAGGTGGTGAAATAGTTTGAGAAAAGATACAACCGGTAACTACTGATTAAATACACAGGGATGGTGTAGATGAACATTGAGAGTAGATTAAGTTGTTTTTGTTTTTCATGCTTTTCAAAGAAAGTAATTTGAACTTTATTATTTGGGAATAATAAACCGGAAGTAGGTTTATGAACCGGAAGTACTAGTTGATACATTTGAAAGGGGTTAAAAATAAAACAGCTCCCCTAGCGGACATAATAAGTATTACAGTTAATACATTCTTCACCACACACAGATAAAGATTACATGTGGTTTATCTGACTTGAAGTATTGTAGTTAACACATTTTATTACATTTGCATAATTTCATAAACTTCATAATACACTGTACACAGTTTACTTTCAAAATTTTGAATTCGTTTTTCCAATTTCTGTTTAAAAAAAAAAAAAAAATTACCAGATTTCAAAGTTAAGTTCAGATGACATAGGATATCTTTATAAATAATACAAAGGTACTATTCAGAGGATTAGTAATTCATTTTTGATAACTTAATAATATTATCCAAGTACTTAAGAAAACATGTCACCAAAAGACACTAAGTTAAGAGCATTCACAATGCCAGGCTCAACTGCAGATATTAAGGAGAGGGTAAACATCTGGTCAGATGCTATGACAGCTCCAGTAAAAGACAGAAGACACAGAACCAAGTAGAGGAACTGTTCAAGCAGTGGCAAATGAGAGGATTGATTCCAGCAGATGATCAACCTGGACCAACGGAAGCCATAGAAAAGCTGTAGTTGAATATGAGAATGCTGAATACCTACAACAGCAAGAAGCATGGATCAAAGCCGGACGGCCCTCTTGGTATGGACCTGAAAAAATTGCTATGAACAGAGCTGAAAAAAGAAAAGGGAGAGTTACAAGACTGGTACTCTATCTGGAAGATGTCCGCCAAGGATTGACAAACAGCTTACATATGGTAGAAGCAGAAGATCTGCCAGTAAATGAAGACACAGCAGAAACAACAGAAGAGGGCTCCAGTTATCCAAACTCCAAGCCGTATCCAAGCCTGACCGAAGTGTCTCCTCCCGACATATCAGAGAACAACCCTTCTCACCAAGCTTCAATTCAAGCCCCAAATGTGAAAGAATTGGCGTATGAGGTAAGAATCCTATCCAGTGTCAACCAGCTGATGGAAGCAGAACTCGGCAGAAGAATGGAAAAACTCAGCAGAAGAATGGAAGCAGAACTCAACAGAAGAATGGAAGAACTCGGCAGAGGAATGGAAGAACTCAAAAGAAGAGAGGAAGAAAGACAAAGACAAGAACATGAAGAAAGAAAAAGATGGGAAAAAGAACAAGAAGAGAAACAATTCCGAACTGGTTACTCTCCTGAAACAACACATTCCGCAGAAGAAAGACGACGGGCAGATGAAGCCCATAATGACATTATGGCAGAAAGAAAAAGGACAGAAGACGAAAGATTCCAAGACATGATGGCAGACAGACACCAGAGAGAAAGGAGAGAACAAGAACAACAAAGAACTCAAAGATGGGAAGACTCTCAAAGAACACGCCCGAACAAACTACTCTCCAGACGAACAAAATTACAAAGGACAAGGACACGATGACAGCGACAGTGCACATTCTGTAACCAGCAGACACTCAGTATGTCCGGAAGACACACGGCAACAACAGACCAGGGGCACTGTACATAGCGTCATGCCATTGATAGCGGCTGGAAGAGGAGGATTTGACTACCAACCATGGACTCACAGGGACATGGAATCATTAGTGGCAAAGCTACCTCCACTCACCCAAGGAGGTCAGAAGTGGGTGAAAGATCTGGAGAAGTACACTGGCCAAGACCACCTGTGCTTGGGAGACATGAGGGCACTGCTTAGACGCATAGAAGGAAGACTAGAGGCAAGAGCAGTAGATTCCAAGGCCCAATGCACTAACTCTCCAGATGACACTTCATTCAACAATATCAGGTCGAGCTATTGGGCTGCTATTCGTAACATCTACCCGACAACACACAGTTTACATGCCCTCACCAGCCTGAGAAAGAGCAGGGGGAAGACATGCATACCTTCTTGAAGAGATGTGAAGGAGTGTGGGAGGACAGCACGGGAGAACGACATGATCTTTCTCCATCTGTTGAAATGTTGTGGAAGAACGCTGTCATTAAAGCCCTTCCCCCATCAGTGCAGGCATGCCTGGGAGACGTGGTGGGATTAGACCAGGGGTCGGCAACCCCTGGCACATAAGTCGAATAAGTGTGCAAAATATTTAAATTGTATTTTCGGATCCTGAACGAGACCGCCGCCAGAGCGCGTCTCCCCGTTACCTGCAGAAGGAAGCCATGCACGCAACGCAGCCCCGCTCTCTTTAACTCCAGGTGACTTTCTGCCGCTTTCCTCCGTGGTGCAGTGCTGATCGTTTCACCACGGAAGAAAGCACTTCACAAATTGCAGTACCCATAAGGAGCTTTACAAATGTCGCAGTTTTTGCGTGGCTGTGTGTGTCTTTAGTTGAAAGCCCAGTGGCGATCTGCTCATCTCTCATTGAAATAATATGCTACAAAGGGGCGGACTGGCCATCTGTGTGTTGAACTTTCCTGTCGGCTCCCAGACCGTAGTCGAGGAGGGCAGAAGCAACGAGCTTCAGGTTCAATAACCCACTTTAGCTTAAATGACTGGAGAGAGGCGAGCTCTTCTTGAGAGGCCGTTGCATTTATTTAGCTGTTCTTCTGTTTCACAAAATACATCACAGACCTCTGTTTTTCTGCTGCCTCGTTTCACTTCCAGAAACATACTCACACGCACACGCCACACCCCTCTCTCTCTCTCTTAAAGGGACAGCGATCTCATCTCACTCTGCATGACCCTAATATCATAACATGTGTGTTCTGGAGAATCACAGAACGGACGATCGTCCTTATTATTATGCCGTTTAAACCAATTATTTAAATGTGTTTTTAAATTCGGTATCATGTAAGTTGCGCTGACAGGTCCACACACTGCTTCCCCGCAGCGAGGCCCCCCCGCCCTCCTGTTGATAGATCACGAGCGTCAAGCTCCTCAACATCCTCAACACCCCCCCCCCCCCCCCCCCCCCGTTGATAATTCTCGATCATTGGCACGCTGATAATTTTTTTTTTTTTAAATGGCACTTCATATCAAAAAGGTTGCCGACCCCTGGATTAGACACTAAACCCATTGAAGAATGGAGACAACATCTCAGTCACCACGATATGAAATACCAGGCAACACAGAGGGAAAATGATGAAGACGACAAAATACTAGTTAGAAGACTCTTGAAGATACAAATAGCTGAGAAAGATACCGAAGCTAATAAAAACAAGAAATCGACAAAGCAGATGGCCATACTAGCAGAGAAGGCAGGGCGGACACCTCCAACAGTTCAAACTCAGGAAGAACCAGAGAATCAAATGCAAAACCAACAAAGCAGAGGAAGAGGTTTCCAAAATGGTGGCTGCTACACATGTGGTCAGACGTCACATTGGTCCAAAGAATGTCCACAAAACCAAGTTCAGCAGACACCTGTGTATCTTCCTACCCAAGTACAGCCACAAGCACCGCAGTATCTTCCCACACAATTCCGGCAACAGCAAATACCTGTGTATCTTCCTACCCAAGTACAGCCACAAGCACCGCAGTATCTTCCCACCACAATTCCAGCAACAGCAAAATACCTGTGTATCTTCCTACCCAAGTACAGTCACAAGCACCGCAGTATCTTCCCACACAATTCCAGCAACAGCAAATACCTGTGTATCTTCCTACCCAAGTACAGCCACAAGCACCACAGTATCTTCAACAGCAAACACCTGCATATCCTCCTACCCAAGTACAGCCGCAAGCACCACAGTATCTTCAACAGCAAAGACCTGTGTATCTGTTTCATATGTGGAGATTGTAGACATTTGGCCAGAGATTGCCCCACTCAGCAATATCCACCACAATCGAGCACCTCACAATACATAGGAGAACCAGTGTCGGATATTAGAAAAATTGAGGCGGAAGCATATGCCAGGTCCATGATGAATATTTCTGTTGGATCAGGTGATTGGGTAAATGTAAAAATCCACAAGATGAAGTCGTTGCAACCTGTATGGAGTGGACAATGGGAAGTTGTAGAACGCACTGCAGATGCACTCCGGATCAGAGTTAACAAAGGAACATGTTGGCACCTTCTTACAAATTGTGTAGCCGTACTGCCACATTACCTGAAACGGCACCACAGTTAGAACTGATTTGAAAAACTGGTACAAAACAATAAGGAATTGAACATTTTAGGAACGACAGCACCAGGAGATGAATAAACTCAAGAATCCGTAGAGTGTAAATACATAGAGAAAAAACACATTTTTACACTCAAACTATTTACTAGATATATAAACAAATGTTCACCAAAAGTAATAAGTATAATAGAAAGTAGACATAGGCCTACACTTGAGTCAATTTACATTACTGTGATCTGATTAGTGTGCTCTGCAGGTTTTTTACTATTGTTCTAAGTAAAAGTGGGATTTTAAATATTGGAGAAAGTATGGAGATGTTCTTTCGTAGTGTGTGAAATATGTGATGCTTGAAACATGTAAGTATTTCAATTTATAGGAAGAGTATAGAATTTTTAGAAGTTTTTGGAATAACATTCCAAATATAGTATTCCAATCTAAGGTATTGGTTTCACCATTGTGGCATAGTTATTACCATAGGAGGGCTTTAAGAGGGGAATATGAAATGACTTCTGTTTTTAAATCCTTGATAAAGGAGGGACTAATTGTTGCATGTTCGGACACCCAAGGTTCCACACACTGCTAAAGAGGTTAACGTTGTTACATAGCAGAGCTACACGGATCCTAGTAATGGTTTGACTCAAGATAATAGTTATGTACACAAGTTTCTGAAATAGATCTATTAGACATTTTAATACTAATTAGGTGTAAATGAATTGCAGTAGTAGTAGTACTATAAGGAAGTGAGTTTTGTACCAAGTGTCAGGAAATATGGGAAGCAGAAGTCCCAATGAAAAGTTAATACCATCTTGAAAATCATAGTCGAAATTGTGAATGAATAAGGAATGGCGCTCCGCATATGACATATTTTTGTAGATAGAGGGTACCCGCCTATGCTGATTTACCTCTGAAAAGACTCTGCAGAGCACGACATGGCCAAAAGACCGAGACCAAATTACCTTTGACCCTGACTGACAGTGTGACAAAAGCACTGTCAATGACTGACTCTGGGTGTACCTGACCGAACCTGACTTGACAACCAGACGGTATGAGTGTGAATGAATGCCGGCATGTGATCAGTGTAACTGCATGATTCTAAAACAATAACTAACCAAGCATGGTTTTGGACTAACATATTATTTTGGAGCTCCAAGGGAAACGAGAGGTTTCCTAAAAATTCCACAAAAAGGGGAAACCGCACATGTGACCCATTTCTAATCTACTTGATGATATTTTACTCCCACAGGAGTTGGCAGTTTGCAAATGTAAAACTCAAACTAAAATCTGAAGATTCTGTTTCTTTTAGGACTGAAGGATGGAGAGAAACACTAATTTTCACTGAAGTGTTTACTGTGGAAATAATAATAATGGATGTAAAATTGTAAATAATGTTCGCTATGTCCCTAACCAATATTTACCTGAAACGTTTTCTTTCCCCTCCCCATTACAGGATTTTGTTACACATGAGTTCATGTGTAAAAAGGGGGGAGTGTGTATAATGTCTAACGTCAACATGGTTGTAAAATTCACAATTTAAATGTTTCTTTTAGGGATTGAAAGAAACCTTCCGCCCCAACCCAGATGTTCAAACTGAGCATTGAATGATAGTTTTAGAATTAACCTGCTCCATATCTGGGGATAAGATACTGTTTGATGAATGTTGACATGTTTCTAAATATTGATTGCATTTTGAACAGGTAACACAGATGCAGAAGCAGTGGCCAAGGGGCTACTGTGAGAGATGTAATTCCAGAATAGAATACAGAAGAAGTTGACCTGTGATAATGAAACTATTTTGTAATATTTTAACAGACATTAGAGTAACTGAGGTTTGAAATATAGAAAGAACATATTACAGTTAAGCTAAAACATAGTAATGTAATGACACAGAATTTAATTTAGACAACATCTTGTAACTAGCCTGGTAAATAGATGTAAAATCCATGGACTTTATTGTTTAGGCTATTATGGGGATATACATTTAATTTAAATTCATAATAGAAAGACATTTGATGACAGTATGTTGGAATTCTGCATTCATTTTTCAGCTTGATGATAGACAGGTAGAAGCAGTATTGCCAGGTGAAATTGATGGGATTTCTGCACACGATCCAAGCAGAGAATGACGTACCTTACAGGACAGATACACTCAGGAAACCACACTCTGACAGCATCATGACTTCAGTTGTTTTTGAATCCATAATGAAATTGTATTACATAATGTTAGTGTGTGTCTTATAGTTCATTGTTATATTTAGATTTGAGAAAGATTACAAGGATTTTATTTAGGAATAACACAGATGCTCATCAGACATTTCCGAGCTATTGAAATATGTTATTTAGTTCACCATGAAGATGTTTTATTTTGTTTGTAACATATGCCAAGTAGTAAGATTCAGATATCAGCAGGTTCTGAATTATTATTCCTCTGTCCCATAACCAACAAGAATGTGGATGGGGAGAACTATATCTGCTGTAACCAGCAGAGATTCATAAATTACACCAGAGACACAGTAACAAGATGACACAGTTAGATAAAAACAGACCGATAGAATGGCGCTAAAATTTAGTTGAAAAAGGGGGTGTATGCAAAAAAAACTGAAGAGGATAAGAGTAATATTTAGCTATTTTCAGATAGTTTAATCCTTATATTTTGTAAAAGAACAAGTGCCTTAACACTGAATGTGGTATGAGAACGGTTTTCTGTGAAAGGAGGGAGAAAGAAATGTTCAAATACCAAGCTAATTGCTGCTATTTTGAAAAGTGATATTGAATGTTAAAACTAGAAGTTTAAGCACAAGGGAAAACTGTTATGTTGAAGACCAACCGAAGCATTTTTTGTATTTTTGATGACGGTTATTTGAACCATTCCATTTTGATAGTATGTTTTTGATATGAGTTATGTACTATGCAAAGTTCAGATGAAGAACTCATTGATTTCAGTATTGTGTTCACACCTTAAAAGGTGTGAAAGGAGGGATTGTTAGAAATTAAAATCAATGTTTTATGGCATAATTTAGTCTAAAACATACCGTCAGTTTAAAAGCAGTCTTATGAAGAACTCATTGATTTCAGTATTGTGTTCACACCTTAAAGGTGTGAAAGGAGGGATTGTTAGAAATTAAAATCAATGTTTTATGGCATAATTTAGTTTAAACATTCCGTCAGCTTAAAAGCAGTTTTATTCAGAAAATCCTTCATTTCCGGTTAGCATTAGCATGTGGCTAACGTTTTGAAACCGTGAATTGAAGGTGAAATGACATGTGATGTTGTACACTAAACACACTGGGATTAGCACTCATTTATTGACGCTGAATAACGTTTATCAGGGAATGTTTAAATAACCACAGACACCAGAAGGATGTAATTTAGCAACAAAAAAGGCAGGAATTGCATTGGATATGATATCAGCAATACTTCCAGTCAGTACTCCAGCAGCAGCATTTTTACCCCTTGGAAAGTCTTTAGAGTCTGGCCTGGATAGCTGGTCACAAATATCCTTCAGCAAAGTGACACACCCTTGTGACTTTTGTTAGCCTCTTATGAGGCTTCTGTCTTTTAAATATGATTATTTCTCTGCTCCTAGTTCATTCCTCTCAGATTCTTCCATCAGTCCCAGTCATTGCATGTCTGTCAATAGAGCTTGGAAAAATGTGTTCAATTCAACAAAATGTTTTTGTGAAGGTCAGAGCTAAATTATAGATTGTTTGATTGTGTAATTACAAGGTGAGAGAAATAAATCCACATCCTCCTATTAAACTTATTTTATTTACTTTTCCATGTTGTACATATACTTACTTGTATTACATGTTGAACCACATGCTGGATATCTTCCCCAGCCTCAAGGAAATACAATACAATTAATGGATTCATAATTTAAAATGTTTATAAAAATGTATAAATTAATAATGTTGTGTGCAAACATTTCAAATTGAAATATAAAATGAAAAATAAGTTTACTTTTGAAATGATTTCTCACAAAAACCTTTCTAAATTATAGTAAATTATTAAAAAAGGTTTCGTCAATATAAGTTTTTCTGCCTAAAATAGTTAAAATTGAACGTAAACTATATCAAACACCACATCCATGGCAATTATCCCATTTTTGTTACGGCTCCAAAAAAGGCATATATATATATATATATATATATATAACCTGGCCGGCTTAACCCGTCTGTATTTCTTCAAGCAACACAAGATTCATAGTTTATAAAGTACAATTCTGGGCCATTGATTGTGTTATTTCTCCAAACACATACAGTATGAAGCCTTAAAATGGTGCAGGAAAAGGACTTTACATTGGGTTATACTTAAAGACAGGACTATTCAGTTAAGAGAAGAGAAAAAAAGGAAAGAAATTGTTATAATGGGTGATGTAACATTAATGACAGACATAATATGAGGTCCTTGGCACTCAGACTTTAGAGGGATCATTTTGTGATCATGGGGCATCACCCTTACAGCATCAGGACAATATCATATGGAGTCAGATACTGGAAGTGTGCTGGAGGCGACTGGTGGACTGATGGAAGGATGAGGCTGATGAGACTGAAGAATCTGCGAGGAACGAACTAGCGGCAGAGGAATACTTATATATTAAAAGACAGCAGCATCATAAGAGGGCAACCATGTGACAGAGTGTGTTACTTTGCTGAAGGATATTTGTGACCAGCTATCCATTCCAGGCCAGACTCTAAAGACTTTCCAAGGTGTAAAAATGCTGCTGCCAGAGTACTGACTGGAAGTATTGCTGATATCATGTCTACCATCCTCTTAAAATACTCTGTCCAACAATATTAGTCTCAGGAAGAAATGTTTTTTAACGCTTATTAAAAGAAAAACATGCATTCTTGTACTCAGGAGGGGACATTGACAGAGGATTACTGGAAAAGTACACAATAAGTACTTCATAGTACTTGTGGGGGTAGTTTCAGTAGTACTGAGTCCAACAGGATCAATCTCACGAAGAACTAATGGCAACAAAAAAGAATTCCCTCATCAAACTTAGCAGAAGTGGCTTGATTTTCAATTCAATTCAATTCAAACCTTTATTTAACCAGATGGTCCCATTGAGATCATAGATCTCTTTTTCAAGGGAGACCTGCATTTTGTTCTCAGCAGGGGACTTTGACAGAGTATTTTTCAAAAAATACACAGTAAAAGTACTTCAATGTATTGTTAGTAGTAGGCTTACTAATACAAAGTCAAACCGTATCAATTTCATTAAGAACTAATGGTAACATTTTATTTTTATCATTCATCAAAGATAGCAGAAAACATGCATTATGTACTATGGAGGGGACTCTGATAGAGGATTACTCACAAAGTACACAGTAAAGTACTTCCTTTTTATTTCTGGTAGCAGTCAACTAGTACTGAGTCCAACAGTATCAGTTTTATTCAGAACGTATGGTAAAAAATATTTGTATCACTCATTGAATATAGCAGGAAAGAAAATGAAGAGCAGCTGATTGACCGAGTGCAGAATCACTGTATAGTTTAAATCTCCTTAGTTACAATGTTGTCCATTTTAGACAAAGGCTTATTATATTTACAGCCCTAATAACATTCATTTTCTGGGCTCAATATGTGTCTTGGCTGTTTTCGTTGTGATCGCTAAATTCAGATCGCTGGATCGCTAGAAAACACCGCTGTCATCAGGCTGGCAAGGGCTGTTCCATGCTCTGCTCAACCTCCCGCCTTCCCAATGGACTCAGTAGCGCCCCCTGCTGCCGTGGAGCATGTGTGAGTGAGCATGTGTGAGTGTCTTTTTTAATTCAAATGCCCCCTGTGCAGATGTGGGAGAAGTACTCAGATCTTGTACTTGAGTAAAAGTAGAAGTACCATCAAAAAAGTACTTATTATGCAAACTGGCACTTTTCAGAATAATATATATATGATTTTACTATAATTATTGATGTATTAAAGTGTTTATCAAGCTGGTAAAGGTGCAGCTAGTTTGAAATATTTCTGTATACTGCAGGGTAGCTTGTGAATGTACTCCAGGTGTAACTAAAGTCTGATTTAAGTGTAGTTATATTTCACATCATTAATCCATATCTGCAAAGTAACTGAAGGTATTAAATAAATGTAGTTGAGTCAAAGTATACAATATACCTCTGAATTGTAGAGCAGTGGATGTAAAAAGTAGCAAAACATTGAAATACTCAAGTAAAGCAGAAATACCTCAAAATTGTACTAAAGTACAGTACTTTAGTAAATCTACTTAGTAACTTTATACCACTGCCCCTCTCTGTCAAACGAATACCCTTTGGTACATTGAGATCGGTTCGATGTTTTGAAGGTGTGATGACCCTGCTCTCTGCCAGTAAACGATTGAGCTAACTGGAAGTGACATGAGCTTGCTGGACAAACATGTTAATGATAAACCAGAGGAAAGAGATTGACAACATTTATAGAACAGTTCATGCTACTGTAATCTGCACAATTCAGTGCTTTATACACCAAAAGTTGTAATTTTGAAATATATTATTCCACAGACAGGAAGCCAGTGTACATTTATGAGAACTGGAGGGATATGGGACCTCTTAGAGAGACATCATTACCGTATAAGCCTAAAGAAGGTAAAAGGGGAGGACAAGTTATTCTAAACCCTGGTCAGACTGTCGTCCTCAAATTCGTGGACTTCTTTAAATAACTGAAAGAGAACAAACTTTTTTTATATTTTATGTGTTATACTTACTCATATAACCTGCACGTAAATCATTGTTTGCATGCTGAAATGTATGAAATACTTATTTTTCCAATACTGCAAAATACGGTGGAAAAAACTATTTCCATATCAGGGTTGTTTTATAATACAAATAACATATATATAGGGAGAGAGAGTGTGTGTGTGTGTGTGTGTGTGTGTTGTGTGTGTGTGTGTGTGTGTGTGTGTGTGTGTGTGTGTGTGTGTGTGTGTGTGTGTGTGGTGTGTGTGTGTGTGTGTGTGTGTGTGTGCATGTGTGCGTGTGTGCGTGTGTGCGTGTGTGTGTTCGTGCGTACGTGCGTGTGTGTTGTAAGGGGGAGGTACTTGTGTTCCTGAGACAGTTTCATTCAATTGTTTGTACTTTCCACTGTGTAGAAAGACTCGATTTAAGTAATTACAGAAGCACAGCTATTCCTGGATCCTCACAATGACATATTTTTACTTTCTTGGGTTCTTTATACTATGCCTTAAAATGGATACGTCTTTACAACAGGAAGGTAAGCAAGAGGGGGAATTATTTATGAATCCCTCTGTTTCTCTATATATGAATAAAACCATATCCAGGACTTAATGTGAACCTATGTGTGAACTGAGTAACTTCAATTGACTTGTTATATCAGACAAACCACTGAAAACTGGTGCTGTGACGGACAGTGCAACAATAAAATGAAAACTATATCTGCCACCACTGGAAGGAACCAGCTATGAACCTGCAGTTAAAAAACAGCAACAGATGTTATACCACCATGCCCTCCCACACCCCATTGTTACAGGCTGCATCCACACTACGGCTTTTTAATGAGCCTTTTCCTAAATACATTTGTATTCTTGCTTATGTGTATTATGCAACAAAGATAATATGTTCAGCACCCAAAAACTGAATCTTTGCTCATTAAAGGGTGATCTTATTTTTCTTTATTGGAGACTAGTATTCATTTCTAAATGGTTTGTTTCACTTTATTTTAACTATTATTATTTACAGTTTAACTGAAAATTCAAGGGAAATTTTCATTCTGTTTATTTCTGTTTCATTCCCTAAATTATTTTTAAAAACGCTACATTTAAAATGTGTTGGGGTAATGTTTGTTGGGAGCCCCACACCTCTGTGTGAACGTAAGTAAAAACTGAGTAATGCAGTGTACTGGTGACCTTTCAGAAATGTTTATTCTTGCTTGTGTATTATTCAACAGGGATAATATGTACAGCACCCGAGATTGAAAATGGTGATGTGCTTGGACAAATCCAAGAGTACAAAGAAAATCAAGTCCTGGAGTTTCAGTGTAAACCCTCATTTACACGCGCTGAAGCCAGATCTTCAAAATGCACAGAGCGAGGAGTAAGAGCAGAATGGAGCCCCACACCTCTGTGTGAACGTAAGTATTAACTGAGTAATGCAGTGTACTGGTGACACTTCCCAATAAATATAGGTTCTGACGGATAATGTGTTTATTTTTCAACAAATACAGCAATAACATGTAAACTACAACTGCCAGGGCTGAAAGGAACCAGCTATGAACCTGCTTCTAGAAACACGTTTCTACCTGGTGACCAAGTGACAGTAACTTGTGAAGACAAGTACTGGATTTTTGGGTATCAACCGACCTCAGTCGTAACTACATGCAAAGAGGACGGAGAGTGGACTATCAGCCCTCTATGCCAAGGTATGAAACTGCTGTGAATGCTGTTTTATATTTTTATATTTCATAAGCTGTGATGATGGTTATCAATCATGTCTGGATTACTTGAGATTTACAAAACATTTTCTTATTCTAGAGGTTACGTGCAGCACACAAGGAGTCCCACATGTGTCTTCATGGGACAGTCGTTGGCAGCAAACATTCAAATTGGGAGAGACGGAACGTTACTGGTGTGAGACAGGCTACAGGAAGAAAGATGGCGCCAGCAGGGCCACATGCACCCGAGATGGATGGCACCCAAATCCACTTTGTGAAGGTATTGTGAAGTAAACCTTATGTTTATAAGATATCTGTTATTTTGTTTCCATATTTGGCTATTGGGGGGGAGTTTTTACTATATACTATATTGTTTACTGTAAAGGCTACTCTTAAAAAAAAGAGTCCCATGAACTAAGTGCAGCTAAGCACAGGAACAGTCAGGAATTTACTTCTTTTTTTTCCAATTGCTTACACATGCTTTTTTTTTTTGATCACACAAGTCTTTAGGGTGGTATAAACATCATGACTAACAAAAACTAAAAGAATATATTTTTATTTTATTGAGTGTCCTTTGTAGAGGAGACCGGGTGTTAGTTATGCGAAGCATAGTAACAACATTAACATACAAGTACATTTAGACAACATTAGAGCACAACAACTCAATGCAACAAATATTGAGCCCTCATTTGTAGAACTCCATCCTTTTTTGAAATGCAGAGATACATCTGACACTTGAGGCACTTGATGTATGTTTTCCCACTGCATCCGTCTGCCATGAACCCTACAGAAACCTAAGTGTTAGTTTTGGCCCATAGTGGACTCCATTTGTGTTGTGTAAAATGGGGGAAATAAAAAGTTAGCAAATCCCCATGTCCTCCTCAGAGGACATTCCTAAAAACATTTAGTTTTAGGTCAAATAAGTATGACACTGCTCTGAAAACTCACTACACTAACTCCTAAGATGTTCCCTTACTATAATTAATTAAAAATATTGAACTCACAACACTGGTAATTACAAAATGACAAACTTACCATTTCTCTTTCTATAAATAGTGCTTGTGTTGTTGGACGCCATTTTGAAATACAATGAAATTATCTTTTTCAAAGCCACACCCCCACATTATGTCATATGTTTGAAAGCCCAGGATGTCCTCTGTGGAGTACAATTGGACTTAATGCTGTGGCATGTATAAGCTCAAAGTAATGGACCAAAACCCAATGTGCTCCACAGAGGACAAAAATGAATGGGTGGGTCTCTGGAGGATAAACACTTGAAGTGTGCACCAAATGGCACACACTTCATTTAAAATACGAGACACTTTTTCCAACCAACTTCAAACTCTGGTGCTCAATCAAAAGCACACTAATTTCTTATGGACTTTGTTCTGTATGTAGATAGTTCTGCAGGACAGAGATATGTGCAGAAACACAAATATTTTGTTGAAAGTAAACATTTGTATTTGAAAATAGAGGGAAAGAGGTAGACAGACACACATACACTATTAATCACCCTGTCAAGAACACCAACATAACAAAAAGCACATAATGACCACCATGTAAAATGTAAAAAAAGCAAAATATGTAATACCACCACGCCCCTCCAGTTGTTCAAGGCGCATTCCACTCTATGGCTTTTTCATTTGCCTTTACCTTAAAGTTCCCCTATTATACTGTTTTTCATCAATATATTATAGTTCTCATTCATATACAAAACATGTCTCTGAAGTGTTTGGCTCCAAACACCAAACAGATCATGCATTGTAGCATCCCATAAACCCCTCTGTTTCAGCCCTGTTTCAAAAGGGCTGATTCTCTGTCTGTTACTTTAGATGAAAATAAGGAGCCACTCCCCTCGCCCTTTTGAGAGATATTTAGTTAAAAAGAACACAATGGTGCTCTAGGAGGAGATTCAGGTGATAAGGGGGGGGGGGGTGTTACCTTGGTTGGTTATAGGCTAATGGTTACACAAGCCAATAACTTGTGTAATTGGCTTGTAAAGTGGCCGAAATCTGATCAGCTCATTTTCAGACAGGTTTTTATATAATGGATCAGGACAAAAAGTGAGCAAATCTTTTTTCCTGAAACTCTCAGAATCTCTTTACGCAGAGGGGACACATGTGTATGTATAAGATGCATGAAAAAGTGGATTTTGCATAATAGGTGACCTTTCAGAAATCTTTATTCTTGCTTGTGTATTATTCAACAGGGATAATATGTACAGCACCCGAGATTGAAAATGGTGATGTGCCTTGGACAAATCCAAGAGTACATAGAAAATCAAGTCCTGGAGTTTCAGTGTAAACCCTCATTTAGACGCGCTGAAGCCAGATCTTCAAATGCACAGAGCGAGGAGTAAGAGCAGAATGGAGCCCCACACCTCTGTGTGAACGTAAGTAAAAACTGAGTAATGCAGTGTACTGGTGACACTTCCCAATAAATATAGGTTCTGACGGATAATATGTTTATTTTTCAACAAATACAGCAATAACATGTAAACTACAACTGCCAGGGCTGAAAGGAACCAGCTATGAACCTGCTTATAGAAACACGTTTCTACCTGGTGACGAAGTGACAGTAAATTGTGGAGACAAGTACTGGATTTCTAGGCATCAACAGGCCTCAGTAGTAACTACATGCAAAGAGGACGGAGAGTGGACTATAAGACCTCTATGCCAAGGTATGATACTGCTGTGAATGCTGTTTTATTTATTTTTTAAAAAGAGTCCCATGAACTAAGTGCAGCTAAGCACAGGAACAGTCAGGAATTTACTTCTTTTGTTTTCAATTCAAGTTCATACAACTTTATTAATGGCATATGATTTAAACTGAAAAATAATTCCTTAAGAAATGCTACAATTAGTTTCCAATGTATTATTATCATTAAGATGTGAAGCAGAAGATGCACTGATTTATGTTTATAGATCGCAAATAAAAAAGCGTCTCAAACTTTGTTATGGTTAGGATTAGGTTCTAGTTTCTCTTGGTTATGGTTAGAGAAAGGTTAGAAGATACTGAACACATGTATTCCCTCCCACAGCTCCCGCTCAACAACAGTGATGCTGGTTTTGTTGGTGGTCCAAAGAAATGCCAATCAAATGGACCCCCCCTAAAAATAATCTATGGTCTTTTTGGCATCTGTTCATCAGTAAGGAAGTGATTTTTAAGTGTGCATTACTCATACTCATATATCATCTTAATACATCATGCATGTATTATTATATACACTTGTTGGAAATGGAATGACTGAATCAATCATTTATGTATTAAACAACTTTTATACATTTGCCATATTGATTCAAAAAGAAAATGAATTACAATTGCCTTATTTTGTCTCTTTATTGTGTTATAATGAAAAACAAGTCCATAGTGACTGAATATGCTTTTTACTTATTGTAAGTGGGATTTAGAGCAATGACGAGCTAAAGCTGAAAAAGACTGTAAGATAAGATAAGATAGATACAGTGGAAATAATGCATGTGTGTAGGGGTTGTAATCATTGTTTTAAAATTATATTTCTATAAATGAGACTATTACTATTCTGTTGTTTAACAAAATCCATATCAGAAATCCTCATCTTCGTAGATTTGAGTCGTAGATTTGACTCGTAGATAAACGGAGAACAATGTGTGTCATACGTTATATTAGATTTGAACTTGTCAGAGATAAGCACAGTCCAAAGTACTGTATGTGTAGGTAAATAAAGCCTATCTTAAATATTGCCTTTTAAAAGAGATACTTTGAATGGGGGGAAAAGACTGACTAGATGTGACATTCTTTTAAAAGATATGTCACAAATGATTGCATTTTGGGCTGAGGGCAGTCCATGCATCCATGACAGGATACTGCATTATCCTCTTATTCATTGTATTTCAATTCTTACTCTGTGCTCTCAAGCCTTGTTTATGTTTGTGCAACTTAACAGTACATGTAAGAGATCATGTAATAATTGCAACCTGCTTATGCCAATACTCTCTTTGTCATTACCCAAATGCTTCTAGCTTCTTTGGGTTGTGGGACACTACCACCCCTTGCAGATGGAGACATTGAGGTTCTATACCAGTACAGGAACGGAGACAGGGTTAAATACATCTGTCAGAATCACTACATCATGGAGGGAGAGCCCTACAAAACCTGCATCAATGGTGAATGGATTGGACAGATGAGATGCCTCAGTAAGTTAACATTCCCTTTACATTTTTCACCTTCTTTTAGCATTTTTGCATAATTAGATGTTGCTTGATTTTGTTGCTTCATGAATAGTATAATAATTGTACAGAAACATATATTACAGTAATTAAACATCGAAAGGTGGAAAACCATCTGTTTTACCTCAAATAAGAATAAATGTGCTGTCATAAAGTAACGTTTTTGTAACATCCCGTCATGTCTGCTAATGTATTCATGTCATATTAAGGTAGTTCATCAGGTTCATGTTATTTGTTTCATGTTTTGTCAAGTCTCTTTGTTCACCTGTCTAGTCCTGTCATTGCACTTCCTGTTTAATTTTGGTACTTACCTTTCCCTCTGGTTTCAGAGCTCTCCTGCCCTTGTGTGTCTTCCTCCCCATGTGATTGTCAGCCCCTCCCTTGATTGTTGCCACCTGTGTCCCATTACCTCTTGTATATAGTCCTCGTCTCCCTTTGTCCTGTGCCAGTTCACCTTGTGCCTTGTGCCAACAAGAGAGCCAGCTTTTCAGGCCAAGAGAAAAATGTGACATTTTTTAAAAGATAAATGATTGCATTTTGGGCTCAGGGCAGTCCATGCATCCATGACAGGATACTGCAATATCCTCTAATTCATTTTATTTACATTCTTACTCTGTGCTCTCACTCCTTGTTTATTTTTGTGCAACTTAACAGTACATGTAAGAGATCATGTAATAATTGCAACCTGCTTATGCCAATACTCTCTTTGTCATTACCCAAATGCTTTTAGCTTCTTCGGATTGTGGAAAACCAACACCCCTTGAAAATGGAGACATTGAGGGAACTGTTGGACACGAGTACAGGAACGGAGCCAAGGTTAAATACATCTGTCAGAATTACTACAAAATGCAGGGTGGTCCTCACAAAACCTGCACCAATGGTGAATGGATTGGACAGATGAGATGCCTCAGTAAGTTACAATTTCATTTGCATATTTTTATTCTGTGAGGTTTTTGGTATAAGGCAATATAACTTCCTGTCTGTTTACCAGTATGCTAGCTAGTAAGGCTTTGAATGGTGAGTATTGAAACAGAAAAATATACTGATTACATTTTGGACTATAGTTTTCAAGACCTAAATATATTTGTAGTACGTATGAATTAGGCGTTATAGTCATTTGCCATTAACAATATGCCCGCCCCTCTGAATGACTTTTAAGTATTAACAATATGCTGTGTATCCATTTTCTCTTGCAGAACCCTGCACTGTGAATCGCCAAGACATGACTACACATAATATTGGCTTCAGACATGTTGCAAACAATAAAATGTATTCAGAACATGATGATATAATTGAGTTCATGTGTACCAGGGGAAGACATGACGGCGCATTGAACATGCGTCAGAAATGTAATGATGGTGTAATGCTCCTTCCTACTTGCCACTAAAGCTTTTTAGTCAACTGGATGTGATGACCATGAACTAGCTGGACAAACATGTACATGATTAACCAAAGTAAAGAGTTCGACCAGTTCTTTCCTAATCAAGTGTGTGTAACCCAGTGCTCTGTGTGGTCATTCTAATAAAACAAATATGTTGACTTGGTCAGATTTCTGCCTCTATTTTTCAGATGAACTCTTTATCTTTCATGAAGAGGAAAAAGATGATATCCAAAATATTAATAAAGCACAATAAATAACCAAACTGGGCCAAGTTTCCTAATAATGATTTTCCTTAAACATAAAGATAATTTTCCATGAATGCTTCTTCAACAGTTTTTAAGCAGCAGTTCCCCAGAAAACAGAAATACATATTTCTCTTCACTCCTGTAATGCACTTTATCAGTCTGTATTGTTTTGGTGTGCCGTAGAGATGTCTGCTTCTTCTTGAATATAATGGCACTCGATGCCACTCGGCTTGTGTTGCTCATAGCCTCAAATAGATACGTTTTAGATGTAGAATTTAAAAGCAGTGTTTATTTCCAGAAATCAAAATAATCCGCAGTCATGGTTGTGAGCAGTTTCATGTAGGAACTATTTTCTATCTACCGAGCTACATTTGCCAACAAATAGACAAATACATATTTTATAGTTGGATTTGTTCATTTTGAAAGTAAGAGTAATGTTCATTACAAACTAGGCTTGCTGCCTGTAACACATCATGGTCCTGGTAAGGAGTTTCAAGAAGTACACTTTACCTGCTGGAGGTACACGTTACCATTATGATCATATTAAACCTTAACTGAAGCTATGTCTTCACCATACACGTAATCTACTGTTATATACTGTACATTTATACTTGTATATACTATACATGTGTACTGGTATACAGTGAGTATATACTGCAATATACTGTTAATATATACTGATCATAAACACTGTTATATAATGTTATAAGTTGACCTAATTTCTGTAGTATAATAAGATATACAACATAAGCACCATAAAAAAGAGAAGATATGGAACCTGAAACTTCAAAATCAGAAGAAGGAGGAAGACCTGTCGGCACATTGAACATTGAACATGAGATGTGTTGATGGTGTGATGCTCCTGCCCACTTGCCAGTGAAGGGGTTATTTCACTCAAAGTGACTGGCCTGATTTGGCTGAATACCATTTGAATGCTAAATAAAAGTACAAAAATTGAGCATATATAGAAAATACACGTTCAATCAGTCTGTTTCCTTCCTTACTGTATATGTATTATGAGAAAATATGTAAATACTCCTTATTACCATCTTTATTTTCCAACTCTAAGAATGTCATTGAGTAGATGATGACAATACTTTCTAGTATTATAAGTATTTCAAAGTATGTACCTTGCTTGCAAACCGTTTTTTTATTTCAAATGCCCCCTGTGCAGATGTGGGAGAAGTACTCAGATCTTGTACTTGAGTAAAAGTAGAAGTACCATCAAAAAAGTACTTATTATGCAAACTGGCCCTTTTCAGAATAATATATATTATATGATTTGACTATAATTATTGATGTATTAAAGTGTTTATCAAAGCTGGTAAAGGTGCAGCTAGTTTTAATTATTTCTGTATACTGCAGGGTAGCTTGTGAATGTACTCCAGGTGTAACTAAAGTCTGATTTAAGTGTGAATTATATTTCACATCATTAATCCATATCTGCAAAGTAACTGAAGGTATTAAATAAATGTAGTTGAGTCAAAGTATACAATATACCTCTGAATTGTAGAGCAGTGGATGTAAAAAGTAGCAAAACATTGAAATACTCAAGTAAAGCAGAAATACCTCAAAATTGTACTAAAGTACAGTACTTTAGTAAATCTACTTAGTAACTTTATACCACTGCCCCTCTCTGTCAAACGAATACCCTTTGGTACATTGAGATCGGTTCGATGTTTTGAAGGTGTGATGACCCTGCTCTCTGCCAGTAAACGATTGAGCTAACTGGAAGTGACATGAGCTTGCTGGACAAACATGTTAATGATAAACCAGAGGAAAGAGATTGACAACATTTGTAGAACAGTTCATGCTACTGTAATCTGCACAATTCAGTGCTTTATACTCCAAAAGTTGTAATTTTGAAATATATTATTCCACAGACAGGAAGCCAGTGTACATTTATGAGAACTGGAGGGATATGGGTCTTTGTTGGGACCCCTTAGAGAGACATCATTACTGTATAAGCCTATAGAAGGTAAAAGGGGAGGACAAGTTATTCTAAACCCTGGTCAGACTGTCGTCCTCAAATTCGTGGACTTCTTTAAATAACTGAAAGAGAACAAACAGTTTTTATATTTTATGTGTTATACTTACTCATATAACCTGCACGTAAATCATTGTTTGCATGCTGAAATGTATGAAATACTTATTTTTCCAATACTGCAAAATACGGTGGAAAAAACTATTTCCATATCAGGGTTGTTTTATAATACAAATAACATATATATAGGGAGAGAGAGAGAGAGAGAGAGAGTGTGTGTGTGTGTGTGTGTGTGTGTGTGTGTGTGTGTGTGTGGTGTGTGTGTGTGTGTGTGTGTGTGTGTGTGTGTGCGTGCGTGTGTGCGTGTGTGCGTGTGTGTGCGTGTGCCTGCGTGTGTGCGTGTTGTAAGGGGGAGGTACTCGTGTTCCTGAGACAGTTTCATTCAATTGTTTGTACTTTCCACTGTGTAGAAAGACTCGATTTAAGTAATTACAGAAGTACAGCTATTCCTGGATCCTCACAATGACATATTTTTACTTTCTTGGGTTCTTTATACTATGCCTTAAAATGGATACGTCTTTACAACAGGAAGGTAAGCAAGAGGGGGAATTATTTATGAATCCCTCTGTTTCTCTATATATGAATAAAACCATATCCAGGACTTAATGTGAACCTATGTGTGAACTGAGTAACTTCAATTGACTTGTTATATCAGACAAACCACTGAAAACTGGTGCTGTGACGGACAGTGCAACAATAAAATGTAAACTATACCTGCCACCACTGGAAGGAACCAGCTATGAACCTGCAGTTAAAAAACAGCAACAGATGTTATACCACCATGCCCTCCCACACCCCATTGTTACAGGCTGCATCCACACTACGGCTTTTTAATTAGCCTTTTCCTAAATACATTTGTATTCTTGCTTATGTGTATTATGCAACAAAGATAATATGTTCAGCACCCAAAAACTGAATTTTTGCTCATTAAAGGGTGATCTTATTTTTCTTTATTGGAGACTAGTATTCATTTCTAAATGGTTTGTTTCACTTTATTTTAACAATTATTATTTACAGTTTAACTGAAAATTCAAGGGACATTTTCATTCTGTTTATTTCTGTGTCATTCCCTAAATTATTTTTAAAAACACTACATTTAAAATGTGTTGGGGTAATGTTTGTTGGGAGCCCCACACCTCTGTGTGAACGTAAGTAAAAACTGAGTAATGCAGTGTACTGGTGACACTTACCAATAAATATAGGTTCTGACGGATAATATGTTTATTTTTCAACAAATACAGCAATAACATGTAAACTACAACTGCCAGGGCTGAAAGGAACCAGCTATGAACCTGCTTATAGAAACACGTTTCTACCTGGTGACCAAGTGACAGTAAATTGTGAAGACAAGTACTGGATTTTTGGGTATCAACCGACCTCAGTAGTAACTACATGCAAAGAGGACGGAGAGTGGACTATCAGACCTCTATGCCAAGGTATGATACTGCTGTGAATGCTGTTTTATTTTTTTATATTTCATAAGCTGTGATGATGGTTATCAATCATGTCTCGATTACTTGAGATTTACAAAACATGTTCTTATTCTAGAGGTTACGTGCAGCACACAAGGAGTCCCACATGTGTCTTCATGGGACAGTCGTTGGCAGCAAACATTCAAATCGGGAGAGACGGAACGTTACTGGTGTGAGACAGGCTACAGGAGGAAAGGTGGCGCCAGCAGTGCCACATGCACCCGAGATGGATGGCACCCAAATCCACTTTGTGAAGGTATTGTGAAGTAAACCTTATGTTTATAAGATATCTGTTATTTTGTTTCCATACTTGGCTATAGGGGGGGAGTTTTTACTATATACTATATTGTTTACTGTAAAGGCTACTCTAAAGAGTCCCATGAACTAAGTCAGGAATTTACTTCTTTTTTTCCCAATTGCTTACACATGCTTTTTCTTTTGATCACACAAGTCTTTAGGGTGGTATAAACATCATGACTAACAAAAACTAAACAAATATATTTTTATTTTGGTTTTATTGTGTGTCCTTTGTAGAGGACACCGGGTGTTAGTTATGCGAAGCATAGGAACAACATTAACATACAAGTACATTTAGACAACATTAGAGCACAACAACTCAATGCAACAAAAATTGAGCCCTCATTTGTAGAACTCCATCCTTTTTTGAAATGCAGAGATACATCTGACACTTGAGGCACTTGATGTATGTTTTCCCACTGCATCCGTCTGCCATGAACCCTACAGAAACCTAAGTGTTAGTTTTGGCCCATAGTGGACTCCATTTGTGTTGTGTAAAATGGGGGAAATAAAAAGTTAGCAAATCCCCATGTCCTCCTCAGAGGACATTCCTAAAAACATTTAGTTTTAGGTCAAATAAGTATGACACTGCTCTGAAACTCACTACACTAACTCCTAAGATGTTCCCTTTCTATAATTAATTAAAAATATTGAACTCACAACACTGGTAATTACAAAATTACAAACTTACCATTTCTCTTTCTATAAATAGTGCTTGTGTTGATGGATGCCATTTTGAAATACAATGAAATTATCTTTTTCAAATGGCTTGTGTGAGTGTGTATGAGCACAACCACGGCGGAATATTACTGCCAAAAGTCACGTGACTTTTGGCAGTAATATTCCGCCGTGAGAAGAAAAAGTTTTGTACTTGTAAAAAAAAATGTGTGTACTTGTAAAACCTATGCTGAATTTGTCTCTGAAACATGATTTATTAGAAAAATGGTGTTAGGGTTTTGTATTTATGTTTTATTTTTTCCACTTTTGTTTTGAAATGTTTTCCTCCTCGTGTCTTCTCTGTTCCTTCTTCCTGTGTTTGCCTTCCTGTCGTTAGTTTCCCTGGTGTGTCTGATTGTCTGATTGTGTTCACCTGTTGCCCTTGTGTTTCTGCCTCTCTTACCCCAGCTGTGTCTTGTCTTGTGATTACCCCTCCCTGTATTTAGTCTTGTCTCTTCCTGTGTTCCCCTGTCGGTTCATTGTTGGTTTTTCCTGTCTTCCTCCATGTCATTCACGGTTGTCTCTCCTGTCTCCCTCCATGTTGGTCACGGTCAGTTTTTGTACAACCTATTTGTTTCTTGCCATGTTTTTGTTCAGCTTTTAAAATAAAGCTCGCTTTTTGTTTCGAGACCTCTTACCTTTTTTGATAGTCTGCATTTGGGTCCTACCCTTCCACGCATCCTAACATAATGAACCGACCAATTATGGACCCAGCGGATTATGTTTTTGATTTTGATTCTGGTTTGCTTTCTCTGGATTACTCCCTTCGATGTCTTTATGCTGTGTGGAGTGGAACCTCGACTAGCAGGGAGAAAGAGGCTGTCCTCAAAAGAGCACAAATGGAGGTGGATAACGTGCCATGGCTGT
The DNA here is from genome assembly GCF_902827165.1 of Trematomus bernacchii. Classification (NCBI taxonomy): domain Eukaryota; kingdom Metazoa; phylum Chordata; class Actinopteri; order Perciformes; family Nototheniidae; genus Trematomus; species Trematomus bernacchii. The sequence continues at coordinate 18,516,246 of NW_022987739.1, forward strand.
GGAGCTCTTTGCCTGAATTTCTCAGAGTTTTTCCTAGCAGCCCTGAGTGCCAGCTTCAAGCCTCAAACCCCTTCTCGGGATCCCGCCTTGCCTTAGGAGGTCCACGGAGCCTCCAAAGGGTCTCTAGGAGACGCAAGGCCAGGATTCCAGTCGTGGCCCCAGCAGCCATGGTTCCAGCCCCAGTTCTGGCCCCAGCAGCCATGGTTCCAGCCCCAGTTCTGGCCCCAGCAGCCATGGTTCCAGCCCCAGTTCTGGCCCCAGCAGCCATGGTTCCGGCCTCTGTTCCGGTCCAGCACGCCATTTCTCTTCAGGGAAATCTTCTGGGCCAACATGAGCAGATGATGCCGACACCTGTCCCGCCGGGGGTCCTGCCAACACCAGATCCTGTTCTGTTGGGGGTTCCGCCGACACCTGTCCCGCCGGAGATTCTGCCAGCTCTGTGTCCTGTTCTGTTGGGGGTCCCGCCGACACCTGTCCCGCCGGGGGTCCTGCCAACTCTGAGGCTTAAAAATATGAGAAGACTGATCAATACCTCCATAACTTCAGTGTGGTTAGCTATGAAACTTCCAAACACCTTGTCCTGGACATAGTTTCTACAGCATAAACTGTGCAACAGTACAGTAGGCCCACACAAACTGCAGAACACCGGGGCTTTGGGAACACTGATTTAATTCCCATTTAACCTGTTAAGGGGCTTTTTTCCCCCGTTTTTTTTTTCCTCACGAAACTGTGTCTCAGGGCTTCTTAAAATGTAATAAACTATTCATGTGTCCTACTCAGAGGAAACGCATCTAACTGATGATATGAACCATGTTTACCGAAACAATACACAAGTCTCACAAGAAGCGTCTAAATGAGCCCTGAGCGAAAAAATGCTAACGCACTCTAGGTATAAATCAATCGATATACTTATCGGATATGCACAAACAAGCTTACAAGCTGAGATTCCACAAATTCTAGAAATATATATTTTAATATTGTTGTTGTGTTTTCTGTAAAGCACTTTGGGCTGCTTTGTGCATGAAAGGTGCTATACAAATAAAGTGTATTATTATTATTATTATTATTATAAAAACTAAAACCAGAGAAACTGATAATGCTGCAGGGGATAGATAGATCGATAGATGAACCTGATTTCTTCTCCTGTAGGTGGCGGTAATGTGTATCACAGGTGCAATAGCTACCAACAAGCACAATACAGAGGAAGAGGAGACGTCGAGCTCTGTTTTGGTTGAATGTTTAGCTATTAAAGAGCATAATTTGCTGTATTGCAGCAGGCAGACTGACATGTACCGCTGCATAGTAAAGTAAGACTCTTTAAATTGACCAATACAAAAAAACACATTTATTTCTCACCTTACAGTGAAGTCAGGGGTCCTTACGACCTTTGGCATAGTTTTATTTTGTATGCAGTTAGCTTACCACTTGTCTTGCGTTAAATGCATGCTATACTGATAAATATGTTTCGATGTATGTGTTTGAATCTTTATACAGTCTATGGTTTGAATAGACAGAATGTGAGAAATGAGCGTGTGCATTGTCGGCGTTGACTTTCATACTTTTGTTTCCAGCCTACTGGGTTCAATATTTTTTAGTAGCAACTGAGGTATAGTTATTATGAAGTCGCATTAATAGTAGGAATAACACTGTAAACATAATATATAACATATCCTCTATCCAAATTGTTACTTAGGTAAAATGGTGCATTTGTCGAATTCATGTGTAAGTAGCATTTTACTGCATCATATTGGAGTATTTCACAAAATAGTTGAATGTATGACATATTGCATCATATTTTTTAATGCTAACAAATCATTGTTGTCAAAATACTTAATTACAAGTAAAAGTCCTGCATTCAAAATCTTACTTAAAAGTACGAAAGTATTATCAGCAAAATGTACTTAAAGTATAACCAGTCAAAGTTATCAATGTGCAGAACAATTGCCTTTTATGTGTGTATATAATTACATTTATAGATGTGACATTTCTAGGTTATATTGTTGCATCAATAAACATTTGACTGTTGAAGACAAACAAAGTTCTGATTTAGTTTTTGTAAAATATTTTTACAAAAATAGACTCTTTTGTGACTTAAATAGTTCCTCCACTAATTTTTACAAATCCATGGCTAAAGCTGTTTAATAAATGTAGTGGAGTACAATTAAATTATTTCCCTTTTAAATGTAGCAGAGAAGAAGTATAATATATATGCATATACATATATATATATATATATATATGGCATTAAATGGAAATACTCAAGTAAAGTACAAGTACCTCAAATGTAGTTAATTATTTTAAGAATCCACAATACAAAATACACAATACACAAATAGTCAGAATAAATATTAACCTGTCACTTGCCCTAAGCTATTGTACCTACTCCTGTTTGTTCTCTGTCCCTAAAAGAAGTGTGTGTAGCGGAGGAAAAGTGTGTCCAGGCTTTGTGCCTCAACACACTCTCTCACCCTCATGGATGTTGAGAAACACCACAGAGGAAAGACATCACAGGTAATTCATTAACTAAGAATTTTAGGAAAACATTATATTTTTCTGACCATTATTGCGAATAAACTTGTGAATATTTTTATGATATCAATATACCAACTATAATTGCACGTTTATATTGGCTCTTCCTAATAAATCATATCAAATATAGTTTTTCTCTGTTAAACTCCTCCAAGGTTAGCTAATGAAAAGAAGTGAAATTGACTACTTTAGCATACATTTATAGGATATTATTACATTAGTGTTAGACATGACTATAACTCAATAATATTTGGTCATTATGATGCTGTAAAGTTGGTTATTTATGGTAAATATACCTAATAAAACTGCTGTTAAGTCATGCCTGTTTCTAATAAATCCCAGAATGAATGTCAAATAGCCACATCTGAGTAAATATGCTGGTTAGAATTGTCATTGTAACTTGCAGTACGGTTAACACAATACTTTTTCAATATTCTTCTGTGTTTGCACACCTTTCTACCCTATTGTCAATATTCTTCTGTGTTTGCACACCTTTCTACCCTATTGTCATGTTGTAAACAGGCCATAAAGGTAGTACACTTTACCCTACTGTATTTCTGACTAAAGGTGGACCCTTCCTTTCAGTGATAACAAAGTTAGTTTATGAATCTTGTGTTTCAGGCTGGCTGAGCAGCGTTGGCAGTGTTCAGTCCGCTGTATGAGCTCTGCAGCCAAGAGGAAAAGGTCTCTGCACAGTGCCTTCCCTGTGCTGGAGCAGCCCCTCCAGCCCATCCAACAACATGTGTATGAAGCAAACCTACAAAACAGCAACGCCTGCCACAAAAAGTCAGTTCTACTCTCATTAGCCCTGATCCATTTGGTCGATTTCCCCCACTGCATTATTAACTAAAATGTCTACAAATGCATGAGCTTTCTCTCTCTCTGTAAGGTACATAGAGTTAACTGACAAGGCAATGAAGGGTGGAGGGGAAAAAGCCATCGCCAGACACACTCAGAGAAACAGGAAGTTGCTGGTCAGGGATCGACTGCGCCTCCTTCTGGATGATGAGGATTTCCTGGAGCTGTCACTATTGGCTGGTCTGGGTCTGCCATACGGGGACATCCCTGCAGCTGGATGCCTGACTGGTGAGAAACCACTTACTGTAAATAATGTATCTTTCTATTCTCTTGCTAAATGGCTCTGATTAAATCATTTTCCTCTTCTACCTTCTTTTATTTCAAACTGTGAGCAATTTATTTTGATGCACATGTCACTGAATTATTCTGTGTGTTTGTATGTGTAACCCTCCAGGCATCGGCAGGATCAATGGCCTGTGGTGTGTGTTCATTGCCATGGATGCCACAGTGAAGGGCGGCACAGCGTATCCAATCACTGTAAAGAAACAGCTACGAGCACAGGAAATTGCAATTCAGAACCGCCTGCCCTGTGTTTACCTTGTGGACTCTGGAGGAGCTTTTCTACCACTGCAGGTAAACACACACACATAGACAGAGCCTCCCCAGCCATAATAAGAGGTTAGCATCATTACAGTATTTTTAAATGTGATAGATGGTTGAATTACATGACTGCAGTTTGTAGTTCTAACCTGTGTGTGTGTGTGTGTGTGTATTCTTGCCAGTCAGAGATCTTTCCTGATAAGAACCAGGGAGGAAGGACGTTCTATAACGAAGCCATCATGTCTGCGATGAAGATCCCACAGGTAAGGAAATATAAAGAAGTAAATAAAAAATAAAAGTTGTTGTAATAAACATAAACACATGGCACATCTGACCTTACCTTTCCAGTGCCCTGTACTACGAAGCAGGATTTTCGGTTAGCGAGGTAATTTCAGGGTTAACTCTGGGTTTCCGGTTCTACGACGCTGGTTCACTTCTTACTGGGGTAGATCTCCATGGTAACTTGTGCTGAACGGCAAATCTGCTCCGGAGCAGGTTTGGTTCCAGGATAAGAGATCAACTCAGTGAAAGCACCGCCTGCTGACCAATCAGAGATCACCGCCTGCTAACCAATCAGAGCTCAGTGTGCAGAGTTTAAAGCTATCAAGTCATATTACAGGATAAAGGAAATACAGAAAACTGCCATTGCAGGAAAGACGGCCCGCAAAAATCACCGACTGTGAACGTGAAAATTAATACAATATCACCTCCCATCTTCAGAGCAATCTGACTTTTATAACATTAGCGTTAAGAAAGCTTACTTAAAGTGCACCTATCATGCTATTTTTAGGCAATAGCATAGGTCTCGGATATATAAAAATATATAAAAAACATGTCTATGAAGTGTTTTGGTCAAAATACCAAACAGATCAGCCATTCTAGCCATGCCTCATATCCCTCTATTTCACTTCCTGTTTGAAAAGTGCTGATTTGGGGTATAAACCTTTAAAAAAAAAAAAAAATTGATAAAAAAAAAAGGAGGGGGCTAAACTCATAGGGGAAATTCTACCGGCAGATACTGCGGTGATGAAACGCCATATCATGGATTATCAAGGATTATTTCTGAAACAGTATGGAGCTCAAAGGCTTTCTCTCTTGCCGGTTATACCACAAGGTGAGTTCCTTTTTATTTCCTGCTTCTTCACACACATGCTCTGTGCAGTACAGGTTAGCTCTGAGTGTTAGCGATGCTAATGTAAACATTCACCGACCATATTACGTCCAAAACAGTCGGGCATTGTTTTCTGATAGGGCCGTGGGCAGCGGCGGACTGGGACTACAAATCAGCCCGGGGCTCTCGACTGGCCCAGCTCGGTGCCGCAAGTAAATCCCGCTAGTAAATTGTCAACGGGGGAGGGGGGGCCCACTTCAGTACCGGCCCATCGGGATTCGTCCTGAACGTCCCGATGGCCAGTCCGCCCCTGGCCGTGGGTGTAAAGCCAGCCTACATTTCCGATATTAGGCCCTACGTCATATCGGACGCAAATCTGGATCAGCTCCGTTGTAGCCCGGTTTTTAGAGATTTGGGTACGGATTTGGGTTTCTGATGCTGCGTGAGTTCCCTGACACACCGGGGAGACATTTATCTATAACATACATCAAAAAGTGCATTTTGAATGATAGGTCCCCTTTAAATATCTGCCACAACATAAGTTACCGGATCAAAGTAACATTACAGTCCGCGACAGTGTGAGTGCAGACGTCGATGTGTCCCATTATCATTCATATCACATCATCAATCACATCATATCACATTATAATATATCATATATTTCCTTAACTCAATAGCATGTCTGCATGTAAGGGAGGAAACTTATACAAAATGTACACCACCCCAAATTGATCATGTTGTTGATAGTGCTACAGATGCCCTGTGAATAAAATTAGACTCTGTTGCTCCTTTGAAAAAGAAGAAAATAAAACAACATAGACTAGCTCCATGGCATAATGCCGAAACCCGCAAAATAAAGCAAAAGTCGAGACAACTTGAAAGGATATGGCGTTCCACTAAACTTGAAGAATCGCGTTTAATTTGGCATATTACTCTCAATGAATATAAGAAAGCACTGCGTAAAGCGAGAGCAGCTTACTACTCTTCATTAATAGATGAGAATAAGAATAATGCAAGATTTCTTTTCAGCACTGTAGCCAGGCTGACAGAGAGCCACAGCTCTATTGAGCCTTCTATTCCCATAGCACTCAGTAGTAATGATTTTATGTGTTTTTTTAAAGATAAAACTGTAACTCTTAGAAACCAAATTAATGACCTCTTGCCTTTGACCAGTATAGTGTTATCAACAGCTCCCGGAAATGTAAGTTCTAATATTACACTAGATAGTAAATTAGAATGCTTTTCAGCCATAAACCTTGAACAATTGAATTCAATGATTCTTTCTTCAACCGTCAACGTGACCCGATTCCAACTAAGCTGTTAAAGGAAGTTTTTCCATTAATTAGCACTTCTTTACTAAATATTATGAATATGTCTTTATTATCAGGCTATGTTCCACAATCATTTAAAGTTGCAGTGATAAAACCTCTTCTTAAAAAGCACAACCTCGATCCAGAGGTTTTAGCCAACTATAGACCTATTTCTAATCTTCCGTTCCTCTCAAAAATTCTTGAAAAAGCATTCGCAAAACAGTTGTGTGATTACTTAAAAAAACAAAGATTTATTTGAAGATTTTCAGTCTGGCTTTAGAACACATCATAGCACAGAGACAGCTCTGGTTAAAGTCACAAATATCATATATCCAGTCTCTGATAGTGTTACGTTATTATGAGAGTGCTCTCATACTTGTTTGATTCTGAGTGTATATGTCCGCATCTGTAGCCTGTTATTGTCTCATTATACCGCACTGTGAATTAAAAGTAAATCTATAAGTCGTCATGAACACATCTGTCCATCAGACAGAGGGCTGTGCCTCCTGTCATCATTAATGGACTACTCTTTAAAATGACCGCTCAGAGGAGAGGATTTCTCATTTCTCTCCTCGGCTCCTCCACTCGCATCTCCTGTGGGCGGGACTAATGGCGCGTTTCCACTACAGCGCGAAGCACGGTTTAAGAGGGCTGTGACGTCAGCGGCCCGTCTTTGGTTGCGTTTCCACTTGGCCTAGTACCGGCCGGCGGGTCCTAATTCACAGTTTTTCTGGCCTCATAAAATCGCGGGTCTAGGGCCAGAGACAACGAGGCTGAGTCGGGCTGAGTATGCTAAACTAGAGAGAGCATCGCTGGCAAGGGGGCTACAATACAACAAGATGGACATATTTGACCGTGATTTAATTGTAATACACGTTTCAAAATGATGCCGAAGTAACAACATACTGATACCGGTTAGTAAAAACCATGAATTAATGCTTTGTCAAGTCTGCAGACAGACGGCAGGCGAAAAACCTTTTAAAATGCGTGTTTTCTAAATGGAGATTGGCTAAGCTAACGCAGTATATGCTCCGACCGTCCACACTCACAACAACGGCCTATACAGACATAAATAAAGCAGTGACTGTATTCGCCATGACACAGGCAGTCTGTGGTTTGTACTTGTTTAACTTTTGTCTAGTTTCTGAACATATATGAGGAGCTGTGAGCTCTGAGTGCTAACAGCTAACGGCTGTGTTGTTTTTCTGGGGTTCTCTGAAGATCACGTCACGGCTCCGCCTACACTGCGTTACTATAGATACTACCCCAGTTCCTAAACTGTAATGGAAATGTGCCATAAAGTGAGCCAGTCCTAACGAGGCCCAGCCATACCGAGCGGGGCAGAGCGAGGCCGTGTAGTGGAAACGCGCCATAAGACACAAGGATAGGAGTCGAGGAGAGGAGAGGAGTCGAGGAGAGGAATTAGAGAAATGAGAAAGGGCCAAGGTCTATGCCCAACAATAACATTGTGAAATAATATTTCATTTGTTCTCAATGTAGTTTTTTTAACCGCACATAGATAAGACTTTACGCACTGCAGGAATGTGGTCGAAATGTTGTGTCCGTCTTGAAAGTCCTGAGAGAAAAGACAAAAATCCACATAAGAATTGGATAAAATCTCAACTACTTCAGTTTTAAAATGTGCACTCTGAAAAACATATTTTCAAATGAAAACCACTAACAATCCAAAAGGTGTCGGTGGTGTGCGGGTCATGCACGGCGGGTGGAGCTTACATCCCCACCATGGCAGAAGAGACAGTGATGGTGCACCGGATAGGAACCATATTTCTGGGCGGGCCACCGCTCGTTAAGGCCGCCACGGGAGAGGAAGTCACACCAGAAGACCTGGGAGGAGCCACGCTTCACGCAGAGTACGTCACTAAACACATTGTTATTATCATTAAAGAAATAAGAATACATTCACATTATCATGCCTGTTGATTTCTCTTCAGGGTGAGTGGCTGTGTGGACCATTTTTCCTGGGATGAAAAGGAGGCGTATGAGTGTACCAGAAACATTGTGTCCACCCTCAACTTCCTACTGCCCGAGGAAGAGGAGGAGGATGAGGAGAGAACGAGGAAGAAGAAAGCTGAGGAAGAGCCGCTGTATAGTTCAGAGGAGCTTCTGGGGCTCGCTCCTAAGAGTTATAACTACAGTCTGGATGTTAAAATGGTACAGTATGCACACACACACAAGCAGTAACTGAAGCTGACAGTGAACACTTTAAATGTCACTTTCTTGTAAATGATCACTTCACACTTCGTTGTGATTTTTGGAAAAGTCCTTTTCTTATCATGGCGCTCATGTTGCTGTCTCACTGATGCAGTATGTATGAAAGCTGTTTGTTGTTTCTGTGTGTCTGTCCAGGTGGTCAGTCGGCTGACAGACGGTAGCCGCTTCCAGGAGTTTAAAGCTCGCTATGGAACCACGCTCATCACTGGCTTTGCAAAGATTCATGGGTAAAAGATACAATCACACACACAGGGATTAAGATGTAGGTTAAGATAGCAAGGGCAATAACAGGAACACATTTCAGCCAACAAACGGTCTCTAAGTATGTTAGAATAATAGATTTGTTGACCAAAATGCACGGTGCTTGTTAACCTGCCAACCCCCCTCTCAATCCCTGTTTGTCTTTGTCTCAGATCTATAATATTTTCTAAAACAAAAAGAGTCCTTCGTAGGGCACTTATATAGTCGCTGGTGGGTTAATGAAACTCTTATTGATTCTGTCATTGCTTCCTTAGACATTTGCATAATTTAAGGCTTACCTTCAGAAACACAGTGACCCCTCACCCTCACAGGATTAGCTGCTGCCCTCAGTAACATCTTAATCAGATCAGCAGACGTCAAAAGTAAAAAAGACCAAAGCAAATGTAAAACTCTGTCCCTCCACCAATGACCAACTGTCACATAACGCTTACTGTTGTTGGAGAGCAGTGTGACTCACTCATCAGCAGGATAGTTTCATGCTCTAGTTGTGGTATTACTTGTTCTTGAGTATATGTGAGCACCTTTTTACATCTGTGTATGTGTTCTGTGTTAGCAACTTAGTGGGAATAGTAGCCAACAATGGAGAGCTGTCATACCAAGCGGCACTGAAAGGAAGTCAATTTGTCCAGTTGTGTGACCAAAGAGACATCCCACTCCTCTTCCTCCAGAACACAGTGCCCACCGCAGCGCTTACACTCACCACCACTCAGGTACACACCCCCAGTGACACACACAGGCCTGCTGAAATACAACATACATACAACATACAACTCAAAAGTAGAATTGATAAAACTAATATATTTTTTTTTTTGGATTTATATCTGATTAAAGTTATTATTATTATTATTGTTTAAATCAATGTTGTACTATTCACATCTTATACTGCACTGTAACTTTTATTCATGTACCTGTGTGATTCATGTTTTATTATCTTTGCTTTTTAATGTTTATAATGTGTTTTATGCTCTTAAATGGGACCTATTATGCAAAATGCACTTTTTCATGTCTTTTATACATAAATATGTGTCCCCTCTGTGTAAAGAGATTCTGAAAGTTTCAGGAAAAAGTATTCCCTCTCTTTTTGTCCTGATCCATTTATATAAAACCTGTCTGAAAACGAGCTGATCAGATTTTGGCCACTTTATGATGTCATAACGATTTTTTTGGCTTGTGTAACCATTAGCCAATAACCAACCAAGGTAACCCCCCCCCCCACACCTTATCACCTGAATCTCTTCCTAGAGCACCATTGTGTTTTTTTTTTAACCAAATATCTTGCAGACAGGCGAGGGGAGTGGCTCCTTATTTTCATCTAAAGGCCGCTACACATCCACCTGAGACCAAAGAACGCGTACCGAAGGCGTCCCGACTTTTACGTCGCCTGCGTCGGCTATGCCGCCCGCTACGCCGCCCGCCTACGAACACACCGCAAATACTTCAGTCGACGAGTGGCAATAACTGTCCTTACCAGCAGGCAGCGGTAGTGTGAACAGCCAATCAGAGTGATTGCTTGGGCCGACTTTCTCTGACCTCCCGCGGCCGATTCAACATGTTGAATCGGCCGCGGGAGGTGTGAAAAGGTGCCGTAAAGAGACGACGGTGCGGGACACACCAACCGGAGTAGGGCGCCGCGAATGCCCGACTGCCTCTGACGGCCTCTGACGGCCTCTGACTCCCAAAATCGGGTTGGTGTGTAGCCAGTTTAAAGTAACAGACAGAGAATCAGCACTTCAGAAACAGGGCTGAAACAGAGGGGATTATGGGATGCTACAATGCATAATCTGTTTGGAGACATGTTTTGTATATATCTGAGACCTATAATATATTGATGAAAACAGTATAATAGGGGAGCTTTAATGACTTTCATTTTTGTAAAGCACTTTGAATTGCCTTGTGTTGTGCTATATAAATAAACTTGCCTTGCCTTGATATTTTGGGACTTTGGGGAAATAATACAATTGTGAAAATTATGAAACATTTTGAAATAATCAACATCTGTTTTTTTTTCTCTGTGTTTTTTTTTCTTTCTCTTCCAGGCAGAGATGAACACTAACCGCCTGAAGGCTCAGGGTTCAATGATGTCAGCAGTAGCGTGTGCCTCCGTCCCAAAAATCACCATGGTAATTGGTGGTTGCCATGGAGCAGACAGCTACGCCATGGTGAGATTCTCATAATCTTTTCCGTACTTTTCTTCATCATCATACTTTACGCTCATGTAGAATCTAGAATAACTCCACAATCATTTGAATCCTGTTTCTGTTTTTTTTTCTAGTGTGGGCGGGCTTTTGACCCTAATTTCCTGTTCCTGTGGCCCAATGCCAGAGTGTCGATGACGGCTCCGGGTCACGCTGCCTCTCTGCCTTCCCCTGACAGTGAGGCAGAAGAGGAGGAGGAGAAGAAGAAGCAGGAGGACAAGCTAAATAAGAGACTGGATGAGGAGAGCTCAGCATTCTTTTCCTCCGGCAGACTCTGGGACGATGGAGTCATTCTGCCTCAGGACACCAGAAAGGTATAAAGCATTACCAATACAATTTATCTTTTCCCGCCTCCACTTTGACATCTTTTAATACTAATGTGTACATGTCTGAAGGTTCTCAGAGACTGCCTTGACATCATCAAACAGCAGCAGTATCAACTCACCACAGAGAAAGTCCGGTCAGCACTTCTGCGTGTATAAAGGCTGCCATCTTCCTTCTCCTCACTACCTCTGGACTCTACAAGCATCCGTCCACTGAGCTGCTGTTTTTAATTGAATCTGGTTGCTATAGCCCATTGGTGACATTTACCAACATGTGCCAAGAGAATCAAAGCCAGCCCTGGCCTTTATTCAGTATGACTGGTCATTGAGGGTGATAATGAGCATCATCCTAAAAGAGAAAAATGGGGAAATCGCAGCATTTAAAATAATCTACATACCTTTTAAAAACACAAATGTGTTAAAAAATTACCGCAACATCTTGTCAGATACTTGGTAAAGTCACTCACCAACTTTCCAAAAGGTTCAAGAGTCCTCAAATATTGAATTTGTTTTTAGGCCTAATACATTTTTCTGTCTGCTGTAAACACAGGTGATAATTTAAAGTGTCATTTTTGGTATAATATTTGTCAAAGTTATGTTGGCTTATTGAATTTAAACACTGAAAAAAGTCCCGGTTAATCCTACAAAAGTGCCTCATGTCTTGAGTACATAAAGAAACGCTACATTGAAATTCAATCAATGCTACAAGAAGTGTGAAGTATTGTGATTAATATATGACTGTTACATTTCTTTTGTTAGCACAAGTACTGTGTTTGAGCCTCAACCGAGTTGTGTTTTTTTTCACAGATGTGCCACTTTTTATTAATTTGTTATTCAAAAGCCCCACATACTGCACAGATATTTCTTTCTAGTAACAATTTATTTAACAGTCATTTCTGTCCAAAATGAACACATTGTAAGATATCATGCTCTGTAATTATGAATGTAAATTAATAATAGTAATGTAGTTTTATTTCATTTGTATTCTAAAATGAACAAAAATACAGATTTCAATTGAAAAACTAGTGTTTTTTCTTCATTGTTTTAATAAGGGCGATATTCCAAAATCGAATGTCCCAGTTTACTTATAAGTTAAAACATTTCCTGTTAAATTTGGGTTGAGTTTGCTGTAACAAAGGTATTGTTATGTTGAAGTGAGTACCACTGCTTGCATTCAAATGTGAAATGAATTCAAAGGAAATTGAAATAACATTAACGTTTGCAATAAAAAAAAAAATCTTAAACTCTTGACGAGATCATATAATAGTCAGTGAAGTATGGTAGACGAAATGCACCCTATGGTGACCTTTCAGTGGAGAAAATAGGATGCTCCACTACCATTGAATACCAGCTGGGGGCAGCCATGATGAAAAGTTCAATACAAATCTTTACATTCTTGGTCAAAATGTGGAACCCCTTTTTAAAGGCTTTTTTTATATTTAAGCATCACAAATGTGTTTTATTGCATTAGTTGAATTAAACCTTCTGTAAATGGAAACATTTACCTAAAAAAGAGAAAGAAGCTTTTCAGATGTTCTTTTACCTGTAGAGTTTGTAGAGGGCGCAAGTGAGTAATTCACATACAGTTTAAATAACAACTTGATAAGTATTCTTAATGGGGGGGGGGGGGGGGGGCACACATCTGCTTTCCCTTGTATATTGATGAGTAGTTAACTTCCACCACTGCTCATTTGAATCCTACTCTCAAAGGGTGTGGCTGTCAGCTTCCAGAAGTCCTCATCTCTTAAAAATGTAAATGCTTTGGATGTTTGAGCTACCCTGTGCAGACCGAGGAATCTGCAGAGTTTAAAATTAGAAGCATGTTTTCACATTTATTTGCTGAAGAGACTTTTTCTCTGCACTGTCTGCACCATAAATCTGACGTTAGGACGCATCAGCAGGAGCATCATTTTGGGACATGTTGATATCCTGGTCCAACATGCAACTTGTGCAAGTATTTTGGAAAACTCAAAGCCTCCATTTCTGAGTGTAAGTGTCCAACAACTTAACTTTTGAAATGTACTATTATGTGCATATTCATGGATCATTAGGACTGAATACAGAAGATGAAGTAGTTACAGAAAATGTAATAACGGAATTTACCTTTTTTTGTGAAAAGGGCAGATTTTTAATCAAAGGAGAGTGATTTAATCCCTTCAAAAGTGTTCAGATGTAATCTTCCAAACAGACATCTGGGTCTATTGCCTACTGTTTCCAAACATTAGCATATCTAAAGCAGTGGCTTAAATCAAGCCCATCCTCCCCAGTTGTCTCTACCTCCACTGTCTTTCTGTTTGACCCCCACCATACTATCATGCCTTTAACTGAACAGCATGAGTCCCACAAAAGCCCATTTAAATTATGCTAATGTGAATTGTGTGTGTGTGTGTGTGTGTGTGAGTGAGTGAGTGAGAGCCAGAGCCAGAGCCAGTGAACACAAAAGGGTTGATTATTGCTGATGGCAGCTCAATGACTTCTTGGATCACAGCAAACTATGTGGAAGTCAATATGAATGCCAATTGTATTCACACATTTTGGTGAAATATAGCATGTTTTAAGACGTACATTTACTCAAATAATAATGTATTATATTTATGGTAGATTGATAGTGATGGTTAAATATTTATTTGGAAAATACTATATTCACCGATGCACATTGTCTAATAAGTACAACAAACTTGTACAACAATTCAAAATAGACATTACATGAACTGAAGAATAGTAAAGTAATAGTTCCATATTGGAACTCAACTCATGTATGCTAGGCAATATATTTCTTTGCTGTCTTTTTACAAATTGTATACCTACCTATGTATGGCTTTACATAATTGCATTGCTTAAAGGTTATAAAATAACATAAAGAGGTTGTCTCAACGGTAAAACGACATAACTAATTTTGTTTGAAACAGCTAAACGTGCTGCCTTCATGGTCGCACTGTTTTCTGTACTCCACCCAACCTCTATAGAGTGGCGAAGTCCCTCCCCTTCCGGTTGAGCCCCATGGGACCTTATTTCGGAAAAGTTATGCATTGAAGTCAATGGAGAGAGAAAGATTATCTTTCGATCCCGTTTGAATTGTGCCACGAATTACACATATGATGTTTGTCAATTTAAAAGATAATTTTGCAAGTCAAAAAAATTAAAATGTGTCGTAAAACTGTGAAGTAACACATTTGTTTGTGTGAAAGGCTCACTGAACTACATCTCTGGTCAACCACACACGTCACCAAGATGGCCGTCACTACTGTCTTGTCAACAAACGATTCACTATCACCACAATGAAACACGTCCTGAAGAATGTCATGCAAAGCCTGCCTTCCTTTGATTCTCTCTGAACTGCCTGGTCGTTTTAATGTTTAATGTCAACCATTTGTGCAGATAGCATGAAGTAGAAAAGATCGCCGATGCTAACGTTAGCGTTAGCATTTCTCCCCCGGAATTAAATGGTGTATTATAGAATGATCACACCGGTGACAGTACTATTCAAAGGGTTCACGAAATATGACTACTACTCTTACTGTTTAACATTTTGGGTTACTTAATGTTACTTCATGTTAAGGCTAATAAAAATGACAAGGCTGTAATGCTAACTAACGTGCTAGCTACTAGCTAGGTAGCTAACTTGATCAAGCCACTCCTGGTCGTTTCATCAGACGGGAAGCAAAAGAACGAGCAAGACCCATTGCTGGTATAATAACAACCTGGTACTAAGCACACAGGCATCTTGTTAAAGTTATCTTATCTTAGCCAGCGCCATATAGATAGATTATATCTATATTGCGCTGATCTTAGGTATCTGAATGGTGGAGGTAAACAATTGTGACATCACTTACGCGACTCTGGGATTTGTAGTCTTTCTAGTTACGTATTTTTCATAGTCTTATATTTCAACAGTTTTACGACAAACAGTGACTTTTTTGACATGGAAATGATTTTTTAAGATTGACAAACATCATATGTGTAATTCATGGCACAATTCAAACGGGATCGAAAGATAAGTTTTCTCTCCCCATTGACTTCAATGCATAACTTTTCCGGAATAAGGTCCCATACCCCGGAAGTAAGTGGGAGGGACTTCGCCACTCTATTCTTCGAGCCTGATCACGTGACGCGCTGGTCGTCCAATCGCGTTGCAGAATCACACGGCTCGTAATTTTGAACAGACGGCTAGCAGCCAGGTAGAGCTCGGTATTATCAATGCTGCCATTCACACAATCCTACAGCAAAACATCGGCTAAATCCTCCCCTGAGTAATGGATATTTTGACCTTTTGTCATATCGTTTAGAGGAAAAACGTTCTGTGTTTTTGAGATAAACATGAATTCTCATGTTATCACCCCAGGACCGTACCGGGCCACCAAACTCGTAAGTTACCATTTGTTGATAAGTGCTCCTAACGTTAGAGGTTGCTAACTGCTAATTCATGAGACACATTTCCGTCTACCGCAACGCTATAATGTTAGCTGGTTAATGTGACTTTACTCTTTATCGTAAATAACAGTTTGTTGGTTACATTTTGTGTTTTCATAGAGTTATTATCGTCTTTTGTGAGTTCCTTACCCTAGCATAACTTAAGTTAATCCTGCTCACTTGTTAACTTGTCCAATACGTAGCTTTTTCTCAACGTCTTTTCTCTACATTATCAGGAATGCATCAAGTATTCTTGTGTATCTGTTAATAATGTTTTAGGCTGACATAACATAACAGTTTCCGTTCAATTATTGACCAGAACATATTCAATATTGAGAAGGTTTAATTGGATGATTTGCATGCAATAACTATTGTATTCTTAAATGTCAATTGTTACCAACTTTAAGCTAAATAGATACTGAGCAATACATCAGAATTATGCGAACTGTTGGAGGGTTTATTAGACAGTTTTGGATCAGATATGTGTTAATTCTACCCCTCCATTTAAAAACATTTTGATTGTGGACTGATTTTACAAATATATTTGTTTTCCTTTGAGCGAGGCTTTAATGTAAGTCTTTAAAATATCAGAAGAAAGTGGAAAATGACTCTCATAAATTCCAGGTTTGAAAACAAGGAGATGTCTTCAACTCTGACTGCAACTCAAACATATTCAACTCTCCCTATTGACAAGGTGCCAGAGGTGGGAAATAGTCTTAAATGGTACAAATTCCAACAAGTCAGCAACACGTGTAGTACAAAGCCAAACCTTACACCTAACTCTACAACCCTTTGACCTTTGGCCCACTGGGTGTCCCAGAAAACGACAGTTCTCACAATAGACTGGTTATTTAGACTACAAGTTTTTTTGGCTTTTAGGACCATGAGCCATAAATCTTTTTAGGACTTCTTGGTTGTCTGTATGTTTTGTCTCGACTTTGTCTCAGATCAATGCTTTACCGATGCAACATTTTTTCTGTTTCTTTGAAAGAAATGTTTGCAAACCTTTATTCAAACTACACCAGTGCATCCCTTCTGTCCAGTCGTCCTCAAGTCAATGCAGTCAAGAACGTCCCACAGGACACGGTCTTGAAATAAAAGAAGGAATTCACATAAGTTAATTTACTAAACTCCACCCTCTCTGTTTCAGTGGAATGAGGTGACTCGCTTGTTTCGGTCTGGAATGCCCCTCAGGAAACATCGCCAGAACTTCCGGCACTACGCCTCCTGCTTCGCTGCCTCGGCCGCTGTGGAGTGGATGCACCAGCTGCTATGTAACAACAGCAATTTTGGCCCTGATGTCACCAGGCAGCAGACAGTGCAGCTCCTGAAGAAGTTCCTGAAGAACCACGTGATCGAAGACGTGAAGGGTCGTTGGGGCACAGAGGATCTGGATGACAACAACACTCTGTACAGGTAGGCATCTTTCTTTATAAACATACACAATTGATGTAGATTACACTCCCCCACACAAACTAATGCAATCGATGTCCTCTCTTTTCTCCCCAGATTCCCCACCACTTCCCCTCTGAAGCCAATTCCCTGTCCAGCTTCAGGCTCGGCTCCTGGTTCTGTTAAGAAAAGGCCTTCATTCAGGGACAGGGAGGGTTTCTTCAAGTTTAGGGGTATCAAGAAGCAACATGAGAAGGAGACGCAGGTAAGCTAGACAGGGCAATGTTTCTATTTTATGTACAACTTTATCACAAAACCCAGACCCAGGTTTGACGTACGGTCCGTATTTGAAAAATAATCAGTTTTGTGATTCTCTGTTTGTGCCTTCCAGGAAAATGTCGATCCTGCCCTCCAAGCAGGAGGAGAGAATCAGCCAATAGGAGAGCAGCAGGTGCCGAGGCGAGAGCTGACAGTTGAGGATGAACAGGAGATCTGGAAAGACATCACCATGACACAGTATAAACCCCAAAGATATCACATTTCACAATCAACATTTTTTTGATACATCTCAGGGTTCCTACAGTCATTAAAAACCTGGAAAAGTCATGGAAATTCAAAATGCTAATTCCAGGCCCTGGAAAAGTTATGGAAAACAATATTTTTCCCACAGTTTGGGAAAAGTCATGGAAATGTAACCAAAGTTGCATCAAATATAATTTATATTTGATCTAATCGCCGAAATAGTAATACTATAACGATAATAAATACTGTATCGTATAGTAATGAAACGTAAAATGGCATTTAACTGACGAGGTATTTTGCTGGTGAGAGATTTTTACAATCACGCCTTCTAGTCTACAGTGGCTTTAGTCTGTAGGAGCTAGTAAGCCTACTATTTGATTTGTTTTAGATAGGCACAACATGTTTCATATGCAGACATTATTTTCCAGCTTACCATGTTAAAATTAAAATGTTTCAGTGGTACCGCTGAGAAAGAGTAATTTTTTGGTCATGGAAAATTAGGTAAAGGTCATGGAAAAGTCATTGGTGAAAAAGTGCATGAACCCTGACATCTAAACTAAGCCTTGAAATCAGAAAGTGAAGGAGATTTTTTGTGAGTGGCTGAACCTTGTGTGTTGTGTTTCAGCCTGCAGAGGATTCTGGGCGTTGCATCTCTTGATGAGGTTTTAGACCAGCGTTATGTGAACCCACAGAACATCGTCCATAATATGACCAATGTCAACAAGCATGGAGTGGTCACGCTGGACGACAAAACTAGTACGTTTATACATCTACAAAAAACAGTTACATCACAATATGAAAAGTATAAGAAATCCTCATATGCTATAAGGATTCTCTTTTTGAATGAATACGATGATACAATATACACTTCTAACTTTGAAACTGTTTTTATCAAAAATCTGAGCATTGACACGTGACACATTTTAGATGTTATTTTAAGGTTAAACAACACACTAACGGTTCAATGTACTGTAACTAGCAACCAGTCTAACCCGTTTATCGTCTCTCTCTAGATGACCTCCCACACTGGGTTCTGTCTGCCATGAAGAGCCTGGCCAACTGTGAGTAACAACAAGCTGCTTTTACACCTCTGTGCTGCATGAACATTGCTAAGAGCTGATCATGGGGAAAAAATAACAACCTAATGCGAGACAATACAAGTGAAACACTGTTTTTGCACTGTTCAATTTCAAGAGTTCCGGCTAGTTTGCATTCATGACAGGACATTCTTTCAGACTAGTGCAAAGATAACATCCGAAATACACATTAAGATGTTAATCCTTCTTTGTTTATTCGCGTCTATAGCTTTCTCTTAAATGCACACACATGACATTATGTTTCTTTTGCATATCTAAACAAAATGAGAATGAGAACTTGTAATACAGAAAATAATTAGCTAATTTTCAATGTTTAATTGTGCCTTATTGCGTCATTAAACATATTATTTGTTTAACTTTTACTTATACTTAACAAAATCATTGCCTTGGACCAACTTTGAGGAAAATGAACTCTCTGAATTATTAAGAATCCAATAGAAAGTTACAAAATGAACCTTGTACATAAGGCTTTGTTTTGGGACCTCTCAAATATCCTTCAATTTCATGGTAGATGCATTAACATGATTTTTATTTCCAGGGCCGAAGTACGACAGCGAACAGCCGTCCTATCCCGGCTTCGAGAGAGACGTCTTTAAAACGGTGTCAGATTACTTCTACAGCCTTCCGCAGCCAGTACTCACATATGAGCTGTATGAACTATTTATCAACGTCTTGGGTATGTACTCTGGACTCATTTCACAATTTTTTTTTTCGAAATATGAAACAGGAAGTATGCAGCATCTTTTCTCCGTCTTATTGACATGCTGTTTCCCTAACAGTGGACTGCTAACAGGAGGATCTTGGTTGTTGTCACTTGTGTTTGTGAAGTCCTAACAGTGATATGAGCTCTGTCTGTTATGTGTCGTGTCTGGTTCTGTATGTTACGTAAAGATTTAAACTAACTTAACCCTGTTCCTCCCCTACTATGTCTGCTTTCATTGACACTGCCTGCCCCGCTTGGCCCCCTCTTCTTTTTGCATCCGCTTTCAGTGTTTTGCGGGTACGTCGCAGCGCCCAACACGATAAACCAACGTGGGAAACGCAAGAAGCTCGACCTCCCCTCGGCCCCGCCTCCAGCCAAGACTTCTTTCCGCTCCACAGAGTGTCTCCTCCTGTCACTGCTCAGACAGGGAGGGTGTGACGAGACGGAGTCCCCGATGACAGAGGTGCTCGGTGGGAAGCTTCAGTCGCGGCTGGCGGCGCTGAAAGGAGGCGAGGGTCAGTTAGGAGGCAGCTGCACCAGCCTGAGTACAGTTTCTTTTTCGAGGCCTCGAACCAGGAGTTGCTCACTCGAAACTATCCTAGATGACTCTGCCCCTCTCACCAGGCAACAGCTGTTTCTGTCCAATGAAAGCCTGGCCTCCTGCACCCATAGCAACATGAGCCAGGATGACAGTATAGCAAACACAAGTCATACAGACTTTACCTCTGTTTCCAAATCAACCCCTTTGACCACAGGTGCCAAAATCAGAAATAGACTGTCAATTGCACAGAGGTCACGCTTCCTGCGACCCCGCAGCTGTTTAGACATCGTCATAGAAACCAAGGAGGAAGACGTCATGGAGTCCAAGTTGCAGGATCGCGCGACCAGCTGCCTCAACGTGAACACTCCCGCCGAACAGCATCACTCCTCCTCAGCCTCACGCCCTCCTTCGTTGTCCTCCTATCCATCCGCCTTTCCCTCCTATACTCCTTTCTATACCTTTTCTTCACTTGCTTCGGCCAAAGTACAAGGGTCCCGTGCTCCTTCAGGACCCAGCGGGCCCAGACCTGCCTCCAGCACCTCTAATCTTCGGATGCTCTCCGCACCCGATGTTGTCCGCCGCTGCCTCAGCTCTCTGGATGTGTCGAAGCTGCATCGCCCTGTTTCACTGTTCAAACCGCCTGTTTGTGTGCCCACCCAACCCAAAGCTGAGCACAGTAAGACCCTCTCACCTCTCACCTCTGTGTGTCTGCATGCCTATAGATGTCTAATCACACTAACTCAATCTAACATCTAACAACCGCCGGTAAATGTAGAAATACTTGTGTTGAAAAGGTGAGGTCTAGATGCAGAAAGTGTTTTATAAAATGTTTTCAAGCTTCCAGCAAACCTTGACAGAACAAAGTAAGGAAGGAGAGCCCTGGATCAAGGTGCACCGAGCTCATGTGCAACTTGTTATGTTTGAGATTAGATAGTTAAATTATGCAGCACACTAAATTGTGCTTGCTTATGGCATGCTTTGTTAGCTATGCTGCTTTGATTGTATGCAATGCATTTTGTTGCTGTGCATCACAGTCCTGCATTCATATTGCCTTAAACTACGACATTTTTAGACAGATCCACATAGAAAAACGTGTGACAGGAAGACCATTGAGATACAAACTCGATGGAAGAATCGTGCTATTCTTTTCATTCATTAAAGATAATACAAACTGTGTAAAATCAAAGACTTTCTCACACTTAACACGTTTGTAATATCCAAATTATGACCATAATAAGAGTGGACTGACTGAAATGACCAAGTTCCAGGAAACATTTATGCAGGAACATAATGCACATAATACAGTTCTGAATCAAAGCTAACAGGGGTGCACATGCTTTTAATAGCATATTACAATAAATATGTTGTGTTTTAAAAATGTTGACTCTTCTCACACCGTAGCTGTAGCTGATTAATCTCATCATCCATTCATCCATCCATTTCTCTGATTTAGTGAATGAAGCAGTGATGGATGAATGTGGCCAAAGAGTGATTCTACTGCAGTTTTTTTCTGTACTGTTTGCACTACGGACTCCATTATTATCAGTGTGTGACCGTGTGTGTATGTGTACAGGCGTTCTCCAGCCTCAGTGTGAGCGCGTGGCCATCGAGGCCCTGCAGCTCTGCACCCTCCTCCTCCCCCCATCCTCCCGCAGGAAGTTGCAGCTCCTCATGAGGATGATGTCACGCATCAGCCAGAACGTTGACATGCCCCGCCTCCACCCCGCTATAGGCACCCGCACACTGGTGAGACTTGCAACCGATAAAGACCTACATTTGTTTCCCGCCTATAACACACTTTTTTTTGGGATGTCCCAAGAACCAATGATTTTTAACCAAGTCATGTGGAACTAGGCATGAGGAGAGCTCTTTAGTGTTAGCTGTTAGCTCTAAGTTAGCACCCGAGTCACTGAGTAACATAATGGTGCATTCGTGTTATCATGATCTGTTCAAATGTATTTTGTAAAACGTATTTTTTGGGTATAAACTTAAATAAATACAGTTTCAAGAAGATGTTATCACAGCATTATAACATTTATATTAGAGAGGAAATGTTGACTGCAAACAATATTAAATTAGTGCTTTTTGTTTTTATTGGACATTTAGGATTGTTGAAATTCACTGGTATTTGTATTGACTAGTACATGTATAGTACTGTTACATGCCTTCTTATTGTCTTATCTAGGGATCAGTTACATTTTATCTTGTTTCAACCATGTTGTTATGTTTGTCATTCCAGATGGTTCACACGTTTTCCGGCTGTGTCCTGGGCAGCGCTGAGGAGTGTGATTTGGACGAGCTGTTGGCTACCAGACTGGTGTCATTTCTAATGGACCATCAAGAAAGCATCCTCTCAGTCCCAGAGTACCTGCGTAGTGCTATCAGTGACCACATCCAGTACCTGCGTGCCGTACAGGTACACGCAGAAACTGTTACACTATGTGTGTCCTGCAGTATTTTATGTAGGGCCTGCACCCTTCCCAAACCCCAATGGAAATCAAATCTACTTAAAACTGAAAAAAGAAAGCAAATCCATTTTTATTTGATTCTTATTTCGATTTTTAGCCTCATTTACTGCAAAATGTATTAACGATTGCATGCTCGTTAATAACAATTCAGTGTATGTCATTTTCTTTCAGATCAAATTGACAGAATTACTTTGTCAAAAAGCGTTTTCATAAAAAGCGGATCACTAATTTGTTTAGGTAAGGGCCAGGATCAATAAATAGTTTAATAAAGTGACTGTAATTTCCACTTTCCTGACCCAGGTCCCGATGGATGGTGTTTCTAATGTCGAAGCCTCCGATGAGGTTTGCGCTCCGATGCCCATGTACGCCTTCTGCCGGCAGATCAGCGGCGCTGAGTTTGAACAGCAAAAGCTGGAATCTTCCCAGAAGGCCATGGAGGAGTTGCTAGAGATGCTGCTGACCAACCAAAACATGAGCGAGAAGGACAGACGCAAGAAACTGAAGCAGGTAACAAAAAGAGGTCCCATTGTATAACAAACACTCCTTATCAAGTCTACCTGCAACTGAGCTTTACTTCAAATATTTCCTTCAGTTTCAGAAGCAGTACCCAGACATCTACAGTCGCCGGTGCCCCTCCTCAGACAAGAAAAGTAAGAACAACACCAAACCGAAGATTAAACCTCCACTCCTCACCATCAAGAAGACCAAAGCTTTCAGCATCAGGAACTAACCGTACAGGTTGGCAGCATTATAGAAGCCACAGCCCTGTTCACTGCAATATAACCGCACTGATACTAAGAGATCTGGAGAATCCTCTTCTCTTTGCAGCCATTAACCTTTTTCGTGTTACGTTGGACATACTTGGTTTGTAGTAATGTTAGAGTTAATGCAGGCTGGAAGACTTCTACAATAGTTCATGTGTTTATTTGTCTGTGTGAGTGATTGTATTGACAGCTGAGTAAAATGAAGGCAGATAGACAGAGGGTTGCTTCTTTGAGAAGTTCAAATATAGGAGGGTTTTTTTTGTTAAAATGTTCCCTTTTTTGTGGTGTTCTGTTTTCTATCCCCTCACCTGTCTTATCTATTGCTAGCTTGTGTTTGTGTGTGCGGACAAACTGCAGATTGCATTTTGGGAGATATAAATATGCAATTCTAAGGTCCCTGGTCCATATGGGAATAATTAGATTATAGATTTCTTAATTTATATAAATTATGACATTGGGAGCAGTGAAATGTCTTGTTAACTGTTTTTATAGAGATCACTAAAAATGTTATATCATAGAATCTCAAGTTTTATTTGAAATGTGTTTTTATTCTTTTGATGTTTTTCTCTTTCTTGTCCTTTTTGGCTCTTTCTCTTCGTTCTGCTTTTAAAGCAATTTAACGGTACCATTTAAGGTTTTTTCTTAGAGACCTTGGATAAAGGGATCTCAGGTTTTTAATTTACAACTCTAGTTAGTTTAAACTTTTTTCACAGTTTAGATTTGTATTACTGACATGTGTGTGTTTCACCTTGATCCCATCCCTGCATAGTTTATTGGATAAAGACATGTTTTGCACTGGATTAAGGCATTGTAAATGGCAAATCATCAGAATAGCTAATGTATACATATTTAATGCATATTAGACTCCCTTACGAAGGTTCCACCAAATACCTGTAATAGTTTGTGTAAACTGTTGCTACGGCTTCTGTCAACAACCTTGTGAATTGTTTTCTGAACTCCTACAGCATTTGATGTCAAAAGGGAAGTGGCTATTGGCTGCTACTCTCTAAGGAGAGAAACTGGTCATCTATTCATTGATGAATGAGAACTTGTGGTAAACAGAAGTGCTTATTAGAACCCTTATGTCAGTTATCTGAGGATTTGTAACCCTACATTTCAAGCTGTTCCTTTTTAATTTATGTTATATGAAGTATTAGTTCTACCATGATATGTTTGTTTTTTTACCTCAGATCGAAGTGTGTGTGTGTAACCGTATATGCATTCATCAGCAGTGTTTTATATTGTACACTTACACAGTTTTACCCCTTGTTTACTTTCTATTGTTTACTATGCAAACTCCTGGGAAATAAATGTCAGCTGTTCTATTTATATGCCATAGTCCTGTTTCTATTTGCCACTGTGTGTGAAAGCATGTGTTCGATGTAGGGCTGCAAAATTAACCAACATTTTATAGAAATGTAGTGATGTGCAAAATCCTAATCGCAGTAAGCTCTATTTTTGTTTAAATAATAATGTAAAAAAATATGTGAAAATATCAATTCTAAATAAAGGTTACTGGTGCTGAAGAGAAGTCTGGCCCTACAAACAGTAAAGATTAGATTTAAAAAATCTCCTTCGTTCAGATCCTCTGAAAAAGCACACTCTTATCATTTTTCATTATTTTCCATTGAAAGTGATCAATGGTTCATTCTCTTTATTTTATAAAGAAATCATTTCCAAATTTCAGTCATAACTGCAATTATTTCTTCCAAATCTTGCAGCCCTCGTACGATGTAACATAAATCCTGAAACATCAAGTATATTTGACCAGGCACTACACATGTGACTGGCTTTTGTTATTTCTACGTGTTGTTTACCAGCTTAATTGTTTAGGTTTGAGAGTCATTGGCAGTTAAAACCGCAACCAGGCAGGTTTAAGTAGATTCAGTGTAATCTAATTATCATAAACAAAGTCACAGCATGATCGGTGGAGCACTAGGCCTAAAGGCCCGGACACACCAGCCCGATTTTGGGAGTCAGAGGCCGTCGGAGGCAGTCGGGCATTCGCGGCGCCCTACTCAGGTTTGTGTGTCCCGCACCGTCGTCTCTTTACGGCACCTTTTCACACCTCCCGACGCCTGTTGAATCGGCCGCGGGAGGTCAGAGAAAGTCGGCCCAAGCAATCACTCTGATTGGCTGTTCACACTACCGCTGCCTGCTGGTAAGGACAGTTATTGCCACTCGTCGACTGAAGTATTTGCGGTGTGTTCGTAGGCGGGCGACGTAGCCAACGCAGGCGACGAAGCTGACGTAAAAGTCGGGGCGCCTTCGGTACGCGTTCTTTGGTCTCAGGTGGGTGTGTAGCGGCCTTAAAGGCCCTGACACACCAGGCAGTCACCAGAGAACTCGCCGACGCCGACTGTTGCGTCGGCGAGTTCTCCTGCGTCTTGGCCATGTGTCGCACTGGAACACACCGCAAAGACTTCAGCCGAGCACGTACGAACTGCGCATGCGTGAGTGGCAATAACTCTCCTTACCAGCAGGCGGCGGTAGTGTGTATTCGTCATTCAAAATAGGCAACAACCGGAAGACAGAGAAGAAGAACAGACTGTGATATAAACAAACAAATAGCGTGTGCGTTCCATTTTCACTCTCGTCCATCGAAAACATGTTTCGTGCGGTACTGGGGGCTATCAGCCATTGGAGTTAGTGATGGCAAAATGAAGCTTTGAATGAAGCATCGAACCACTTGGACAATTGTGTCGGAAATAGGTTCATTTCTCGAAGCTTCAGTTACAGCGACCTCTCCTGGCGAAGTGCAAGGCTGCAGTGGGTTTAACGTATCTTTGCCTTGAAAAATATTCGATGCACACACACACTAAGACTGAATATCATGTTCTATTTGCAATTAAAGATTGATAATTGTGTGTATTGGGTTATTGAGAAGAGACTAAAGAGTGCTGGACATTGTTTTGGGCGGAGAGGGCCTTTTATCAGTTATTAAAGTATTAAAGTTGAAAAGCAATGATTAAAAGTTCATCCATTCCGGACTTTGAACCAGCTACGCGTAGGTCATCACCGCATTCGGGCCGTCAGCTCTATCCACTGGGCTATCTATTCCTTAAACTATTGAACTGTTTTTATATTACTCATAATTCAACATTTCGAAGTGTTTCCCGAGCCAGAACGACCTATCTTTCTTCCTGGCTTGCTATAATGATCCAATTAAAATGCAATACCAACAACAACTCAACAGCAACAACGCAAACTACGACAACAACCCACACATTGCGCATTGTTTAGAGCGGTTATAAAGTGTTGAAGAGACGGTTTCATCCTGTCAGAATAGAGACGAGGCAGTGCATTGAATCACCTGATTGGACGGCGAACCAGTGAGTTGATTCATTCAGGAAATGAAACTGTGGGTGTTTCTCAATCGCGAGTACGCTTGCTTGGTAGCACATGTCTTCCGAGTCACTTCCTTCAGAAACTAGGCAAGAATCCTTCCTGGCATTCGGAAAACGAAGAGTGGAACAGGCTAGCAAGTGTGCAGGTGTGCGTCATATGAGAGGCCCCGCCTTACATTTTCCGCCACAGATTTGGGGAAATTGGTCCGTGCGCAAAGCATTGTGGGGATTTTAAGGACGCAAAGTCTACCCATGTGCAGCCTCGAAATTTCCCCCAAACCAAGGACGCGGCCTCTGTGGAATTCCAAGTATGCTGGACATTGGAACGGTCCTGCTGCGCCACTTGATGACGTAGCATCCTTGAAATATTGGCTTGGAAGCCAATATCCTCGCGATTGAGAAACGGCCAGTTACTGGTTCGGACGTCACATGTCACGTGATTTGAAGCAGTTGCTGCTTCTGACGTCACATGTCACGTGATTTGTAGCAAGCTTCGAATCACTGCTTCTATGGAATAGGAAGTCCAGGGTTGAAGCTCTGTTCGAAGCTTCAGTGTCAAACTGCCATCACTAATTGGAGTCTCTCAAGAGGCAGAAGCGAAGAATTAGGAGAAACCGCACTAAATGGGTGAAATCATGGATACTACAGCGAGAAGCTCATGGGTCTTTCCCGAACCTGTGTCGAGAGCTGGAGTTAAATGAAATGCCAGATTTCAGAAATGTTGCTCGGCTTTTTCCTGTTCAGTTCCACATGTTGGAGGAACTCATCACTCCAATCATCCAGAGGGAAAACACCAACTACCGGGATTGTATCTCCGTGGGGACACGTCTGATGGTTACGCTGCGATTTTTGGCAACAGGTATGC
Organism: Trematomus bernacchii; assembly: GCF_902827165.1. NCBI lineage: Eukaryota > Metazoa > Chordata > Actinopteri > Perciformes > Nototheniidae > Trematomus > Trematomus bernacchii. The sequence continues at coordinate 18,543,714 of NW_022987739.1, forward strand.
AAGCTAAAGATGTTGCTATATTTAAAATTGAAGCACTTTGTATATTATTGTATATTGTGCTTTAGTAGTAATACCGCAGTGTAATGTAGATGTACTAGTGTAAGTACAAAACCAAAGTACCAAAGTACTGCTTGGTTGCTTGAGAATTTACCAAGGGATCAATAAAGCGTTATCTTCTTCCTATAATAATGCATGTTAAAATATTTCATTATTATATTTTGTATAATTTGTCTGAATCTTCATAGTAGCTAAAGTAATCAACTATCTTGTAAACTATAACCTGTAGTATTGTAGCTAATGAGTGTTTTGTTCAGCTGCTTGTGTAGATAACTCAGTTATGTGTTTGTTAATATTTGCAGGGGAAAGCTTCAGGAGCCTTTCTTACCAGTTCCGAGTGGGAGTGTCAACCATCCGGCAATTCGTTCCTGAGACCTGTACAGCCATTTACGAGGTTTTAAAAGAGAAATACCTGAAGGTATGTGTGGATACTTACTGGTTTTACTGTGCAAACTGTATGTAATACAGTGAGGTCTGTAGGCATTTGAACAGCAAATGTTTGGTTAGCCATATGAAACATGGGTCTTAAAAAATATATGTTTTGTTTTTCAGTGCCCAGACACAGTGGAAGAGTGGCAGCAAGTAGCTGATGGATTCCAGGCTCAGTGGGACTTCCCAAACTGCCTAGGTGCCCTGGATGGGAAACACATCAACATTCGCCCCCCTCCAGGAACTGGATCAACCTACTTCAACTACAAACATACATTTTCCATAGTGCTAATGGCACTGGTCGACAGCAACTACAAGTTCTTGTATGTAGATGTAGGTTGTAATGGGAGGATTTCAGATGGTGGTGTGTTTCGTGGATGCTCACTGCAGGATGCCTTGGAGAATAGGACATTCAACATCCCTGCACCTGCACCACTTCCTGCTTCTGACCAGGCGGTTTGTTACCACATTGTGGCAGATGAGGCATTTCCCCTGAAAGAGTACCTCATGAAGCCCTATCCGAACCGCAGGCTAGCTGTAGAGCAACGCATCTTCAACTACAGGCTGTCGCGGGCTCGGAGGGTGGTAGAAAATGCCTTTGGCATCCTAGCCAACCGTTTTCGGGTCTTCCTAACCACCATAAACATTCAAGACACTGCCAAAGTGGAGGCCATTGTTTTGGCTTGCTGTGCTCTGCACAACTTCCTGTGCACAGAGAACTGTAGCGCATACATGGCGGGAGTTGTTGACCAGGAAGGACCCGAACATGGCACTGTCCCAGGAAGCTGGAGACAAGACCCTGACCTACGGCAAGCCACCCTGCCACCCACCACCAATAATCCAGCTCGAGCCAAGCATCACAGGGATGAACTATGCCAATATTTTAACGGTATCGGTGCAGTGCCTTTTCAGTGGGATAAGATATAACACCATCTTTTTCTCTCATGGTGGTTTGGCTCATAAAGGGGTTGTGTGATATTTTCCTCAAGCTTTGGTAAAGTGTATTCTTTGAATGCAGAAGGTGTAAATCTCGCGCCAGGCCGTACCCATATCCGCAGCAGCAAGGTGAACAGCCTCTGGCATGTTAGATCAAGGTATTAATGTCATGTGGATTTTCCTGTCATGTTGACAGGTTATCATCATGTAGGCGTTGATAAAAGCTCATTCTAATGTTGTGTTATGTGTGTATGAAGGTACGAAATAAAGTTTTGCATTGCCAATAGAGGTGAAGTCCCTCCCCTTCCGGTGGGACTCATGGGACCTTATTTCGGAAAAATTATGCATTGAAGTCAATGGAGAGAGAAAGATTATCTTTCGATCCCGTTTGAATTGTGCCACGAATTACACATATGATGTTTGTCAATCTTAAATAATAATTTCCATGTCAAAAAAGTCAGTTTGTCGTAAAACTGTTGAAATACAAGACTATGAAAAATACACAACTAGAAAGACTATAAATCCCAGAATCCCGGTCCCGCATGCTGGCTCTTACGGAACCGACTAACTCCCCTTGTGTGTATGTGCAGCTCTCAACATGCCCAGACTTGTAGTGATTTTCACCTCTTTTAATACTTTTCGCCTCATTCTGAAAGAAAGAGGTGAAATGTGCCAACGTGACGGGTGACGGCCGTCTTGGTGTGTGGTGCGAGACGGGAGATGTAGTTCATTGAGCGGTTTCACACAAAAAAAGTGTTACTTCACAGTTTTACAACACATTTGTATTTTTTTTACTTGTAAAATTATCACACACACTAGATGATCGATTACTGCTCCTTTTAACTTCCTATTAATGCAACCATATAAGTCACCCCTTCAGTCTTCCATTCAACTTTCATTTATCAACATGACAGAGAACCAAAGAAACAGACAGGGTTAATCATTCACTCTCTCCCTGCCAGAGAAAACTGTTGCTCTTTCTCCCCCCTCAGAGCGAGCCAATTAAAATAGTTTGAGGGGTTTGTCCAGGCGGTCTGGAACTTATTAGACTGGATTCCTTCTACTTTCACAAACAATACCAGCACACTCTGCCTTTAAAAGCTGACTTTATTGGTTGGACCCTCATCATCGGCCTGTTTGTCAGTGTTTGTGCCCCCAGGTTGAGAAATACTTTGTTTCAAGGCCAAAAGAACATTCTGCATGGAGCCGATGGCCATGCGCCTGAAAGGAGCTGAGACAAAGCTGGCTTGTTTTGCTCCGGGTAAGACCAGAGGAGGAGGAGGGTAAGAAAAAGGGGGAGCAAAAGGCATGAAAGGAAACATGAAGGAGAGGAAGATGCAGAGGAAAAGAGGAGGGATTGGGGGAGGCAAGGTAGGATAGAAAAAGGGAGGAGGGGACCTCGTTTCCATCTCTCACCACAGGAAATGTGTGAGTGGTTTAAATACAAGTCAGAGTCTGGTTTTGCAGGATACTTGTGAGTAACTGGTGAGGAACATTCAGCAGCATGGCCAGCCGGTGAGTGGAACTTTCTGTGTTTTTGTCTAATGTGTGAAGATTGAAACTGAAAGACAAAACTTTTAGAAATACCTTTCATGGTCTAAATATATTGGTTCTTGGAAATGTAATAAGTCAAACCAGATTGTCAGTGACTCTTGTTGTTTTCCTTGAAAAAGATTTGATGGTGAGTCTACTATGTCAAATGTTCCACTGGATTTTTTTTCCATTGAAAAAGTTGTTGCTGCAGCAGTGAGACACTTTCATTTGTTGCAGTCCAAACTGTAGTGTTTTTCGGGGGTAGATGTCTGATGTCCAAACAGTGTAAGAGTTTCCTTGCAGCTAAAGTCCTTTAATATTACATGTATGGATTCAAGGAACATTGTTGAGATATGCAGTTGTATTCCGTTTACGTTAAACAAGACAAGAACGGGGGAAAAAAAACATTTATTTTACAATTGCCTTTTACATTGTTCTGAATTTACATCAGGAGAAATATAAGAGCACCAACAAAAATACCAGGGAATTTTCTAAACAGATAATATGGCCAGTATTTTAGACATAAAATATCGACATGAGTGAAACATTATCCATCTTTTTTTAGATTATAGCATCAAGCAACTGTGATGTAAACACAGAGTATGCCTCCTCTCCTTCCACCAGAGCCTGCCCCCGTCAAGAGCAAAAACCACTGTCTCCAAAACAATGTTTGCTTTGCCTTTTTATCACCCCTGTGGTGTAAATCCCTTAACAGAGATGTTTAGCATTTCACACATAGCTAATTAAAATAGTAAAACAAAAGAAAAGAGAAAAAAACATGAATGAAAACAGACACAGGTATCAAGGTGAATGATGGATAAATGAGTGGTAAAAACCAAACAAAGGAACTTGTAAATTGGGCAGCACAGAAACAAGGTATCAACAGTTGGCAGGACAATCTCACCACAATATGCATTTCATTAGAAGCTTATAACACCACCAGAGTTAATGATATAAAATGTCTGCAAATAAATGTGTAATACGACTAGATTTATATGCTATACATTTTGTTTTTTCACTAATTTACTTTTACTAGTAATTTTTTTTCAAATCAATATCTTTGTTTTCCTCTCCAGAGTGGAGCATCCTGCTGCAGGCTACAAGAAGATCTTTGAGACGGTGGAGGAGCTGAACGAACCTATTCCTGCAGAGATTAAGGGTAAGGAAGAGAGTGGGTTATCTACTTTTCTTTGGCATTTCTGCCTTAAGAGAAAGTCTAGAAAGAAAGACTCCAAGACATGTTCCAGAATAGCTTCCAAAAAGGCTGATTGATTTATATTTAAAGAATAGTTATAGTTATTTATCATTTTTAATTTTTATCTTAGATTTTCTCCTTAATTTTATTAATCTGTGTGAATCTGTGCTGTCCTGTTTTTCAATCTTACCCTGTTGCTGTTAAACTACTGAATTTCCCCAGGGGGATTAATAAAGGTCCATCTTATCTTAGTTCGATCTTTTGGCACATTTTGATTAAATGGTCTGTCCTATTCTGTGTTGTCCAAATCATATTGTAAGAAATATGACAAAAAGCAATTTAAAAAAAGTTCACAACTATAGCTTTACCCGTTATATCTTGCTTGTTCAATCTGTGCGAAAACACAATTGTGTTAATTTATTTTTAAGGGTATTTATGTACTGGATTCACGTGTCAATTGTGTCTGTGTGCGTGTCTGTGTGTCTGTTCACAGGTGTCATACCGTCATGGCTGGGCGGCAGTCTTCTCCGGATGGGTCCAGGTCTTTTTGAGGTGGGAGATGAGCCTTTCCACCATCTGTTTGATGGACAGGCTATGATTCACAAGTTTGACCTGAAGGACGGTCAGGTGACCTACTACAGGAAGTAAGAACACTTCTCATTACCTTTCCAAATCAGGGAAAAAAGCACATCTTTTAACATACTTGTTTGTTCACCAATACATTCTTTCTCTACATAAAAAAAAATATATAAATCTGAAATCCCAACCTGAAGAAAGCTGTCAGTCGCTACATTTGGGTTATAGCCATCTGATTAAAGGCTTTCTAACTTTTTGCCAGACCTTTCTTTTAAATTGTTTTGTTCCTGAGAGAAAAACCCTTTCAATTTACTTGTTTGTACTTCCCAGCACTCTGGACCTTTATTTTATAGATCTAAATCCAGACGCAGATCTTTTATGGGATCTGATTTCTGTTCATGCAGTTTTGTGCAGCCAAATAAAAAAGCTGACAGTAAATTCATCCAAACAGGAATGTTGCAAGGGAGGAGACAACAACAATACTCAGCTGCAGACCACAAGCCTTCATCCAACTCCAATAGTTTTGTCTACCTAGCAGAATCAGTAATGTGCTTTGTGAAATTTCAAAACTACATTGACAGTTTGATTAATAGACCAGAAATGTCTCGTGAGGTATGATATGTGCATGACATGTGTTTCTCTTCTCAGGTTTATCAAAACAGATGCGTATGTTCGTGCCATGACAGAGAACAGAATAGTCATCACTGAGTTTGGCACAGCAGCCTACCCAGACCCCTGCAAAAACATCTTCTCCAGGTAACCCCGAAACCACATACTGTAGGTGCTCTGCCTAATGTATGAAGCCAAGTGTGTTAAAGGAACACAGGTGACCTTTTGGGTGATATGCTCACTTGCTGCATTGATTGAGAGTTAGATTTTTTTATTTTTTTATTAGTCATATTATTGAACATGTTAGAAACAAAACAAACAATAATAATAATTATTATTATTATAATAAAGAGAAACAAATAAAAAGAAAACGTTCAAGGTATAAAATAGTAGATAAATAATAGTTTCAGTTTAGATAAAGTTGCACAGTATTTCAGCTCATCAGATGATGATGTTAAACTACTTTAATATTTGTCAACAGCTAGTTGTCTTAACATTTGATGGTACATTCTTGTTAGTAAAATTGTTTATGAACATTTCACATTTCTTCCATGTTTAACCCATAGTACCTTACATGTTCTCAAATTTTTTATCTGTTGGTTGGACAACAAAGCAGTTTAAAAATGGCAAACTGGTGTCATAGTAGTAGTAATGCTAATTTATTTGTACTAATTCCTGATCTTATATGGCCCAACAAAAAATCTATATACTGTATTATGATAAAACATCTAATGGCTCAAAATACTGTTTTAATATTTTAACAAAATATTGCCTTGTTTCTGTTTAGATTCTTCACTTATTTCAGAGGCATTGAGGTGACTGATAACTGCATGGTGAACATCTATCCAGTCGGTGAAGACTTCTACGCCGTCACGGAGACCAATTTTATCACTAAGGTTGATCCTGATTCGCTGGAGACTTTGAAGAGGGTGAGAGCTGATTGGTTTACATCTTGCTGAATCAGAAACAGATAACACTAAAGAAACAACAAAACTAGTACAAAGTCTGACTTCAGTAAATCTTTTCAATTTAAATGTTTTGGTGCTACAGAATTTTTTTATTTGAGTAATTATGTGTTTATATAATTGTTGATAGACTTATAAATGATGACGTCATGCTTTATAAAAATGACTCTTCAATTATGTCCTGTCTTGTGTACATATTTGTATTAGGTTGACTTATGTAAGTACCTCTCAGTGAATGGGTTGACGGCCCATCCCCACATTGAAGCAGATGGTACAGTCTATAACATCGGCAACTGCTTTGGAAAGAACTTGAGTCTGGCTTATAACATCGTCAAGATCCCACCTGCTCAGAAAGGTAACTTTTGTACCACATTGAAACTGTCATCCGATTGATTGTGAATGATTTTAAATGGACTTTCTTCTTTATGAGCTGGAGTAAAATTGTAGTTCATCATATGCACCCACTCACTACAGAATGATAACATCACCCACTGCAACTGTGTGTTTTCAGATGGGTCAGATCCCCTGGAGAAATCCCAGGTTGTTGTTCAACTCCCCAGCAGTGAGAGGTTAAAACCCTCCTACGTACACAGGTACCGACTTAATTCATCAAGATCAATACACAATACATCATATTCATCATAATCTGAGCTTTGCATCTGTACTTGTTTTGCACTAACCAAACACATTAACTCAGTTTTGTTTCTATGAACCCTGTGGAAGTTGAAAACTGCTGCTTATGGATTTGTTTTGTCTATCTCTCTGTCTTTCTGTAGCTTTGGTATGACGGACAACCACTTTGTGTTTGTGGAGCAGCCGGTAAAAATCAACCTGCTCAAGTTCCTGTCGGCTTGGAGCGTCAGAGGGGCCACATACATGGACTGCTTTGAATCCAACGAAAGCATGGGGGTAAGCAAGGGGCGGCGCAAGAGGGTGGTGGTAAGAAGCTTGTGAACCATGAATGGATTACAGACTCAGGGGCCTTTGGATGAGACCGTCAGCATGAAGTGTTAACATTTGTTGGTGGTCAAACACAACCACAAAGAGGAGCAAAAAATAGAGAGATGAGAACAAAAAACAGCTACTGGGAGATGCAGAACAACTACAAAGTGACCCAAAATTATCAGACTGATAATTAAGGACTGAAAAGAAGAGCAAAATGACAGAAAAGGCAAAAAACAAACTATACGCAATGCAAAATGACCAAAAACAGACACAAACTAGCACAAAGGGAAATCAAACTACCACAAAAATCCAAAATGAACACGAATTGTAGCAAAATGACCATAAAGATACACATAACTACCACAAAAAGTTGCTAAACCACCACGAAAAGGCACAAAATTATACAAAAACACCACAAGGACATGCAGCTGTGCAGCTGATTTGTTTCTCTTTCAGTCTTGGTGTCTCTCTACGCAGTAGGAGTGCTGGAGCAACTGTTACATGTCTGTGTTCAGGAACCCATTGTCTTATTCAAGGGATGTTGTATATTTTGACTTTTGGAGGTAGGAAGGGAAGTGTGTATAGTTACATGGGACTGTGCCTGTGCATGTGCATCTTTGTTCATACAGTATGTTGACATATGTGTCTCTTCATGTATTTGTGTTTGTGTGCTGTAGACATGGTTTCACTTGGCCACTAAGGACCCAGCTGAATATTTGAGCAGCCACAAGTTCAGAACATCAGCTTTCAACATCTTTCACCATATCAACGCCTACGAGGATGAGGGCTTCATCGTGGTTGACCTCTGCACGTGGAAAGGGTGAGTGTGAGCATAAGTGTGTCTGTATAAGTTTATACTAAATGTATAATTAATTGTGTCATAATGAAATATCTCTGTGTTTTTTTGCAGTCATGACTTTGTGTACGACTACCTGTACCTGGCCAACATAAAGCAGGAGTGGGAGGAAGTGAAGAAAGCTGCGATGAGAGCTCCTCAGCCTGAGGTCCGGCGATATGTACTGCCACTGGATATACACAAGGTGAGTAATGGTAATGTTAATGAACTTGAATTTGTGTGGAGGTGTTCTTTTAAAAGTAGTCTTAACTGGTCATACATTTCATAAAATGTACAAACTATTAAATGGACTGATCAGTTTTTTGGACAATGCTTGATTGGTGTTTAAAATCTTTTATCAAAGCTAATACATTATTTTGAACTCACGAAAATATAATTATAATTAGCCTACCTACAGTAAATGCAAACATTTTGAATGTGTTAATGTCCTAAACATAGAATAAAAATAAAATTGTATTAAAATAGCTCCATATGAGAGGCAAATATTTAATCTGAAGTATAGTTAAAAAATGTTAGATTATGCATAGTGGTCAGTTAATACTGTAAATATTTACAAACTAATGTTAATCGTGTTGCTTCGTACCAATTTAACTGATAATAGTACCGATAAAGAGAAAGATTTACATTATACACACATTTCAACCAAAGAGAATAATGATAAGGTGAACAGAAGACATTACAAAAGTTGAAAGCCTGAGGTTAGCACAGCTAGCTAGGTTAGCAGTCAGCTAAACATAGAAAAAAGTAAATCTCCTAAATCAAAAACCACAAAACAGCTGTAACAAAAACAACACTTACAGCCCTTACAAACATGGCTCCAAATTGGCATTTAAGGAGTAGATAACAAGATGCCTGGTAATATAGGCCTACCCGGACAAAGATCTGACAAAAATAGTGGATGTAACGTTGTCAGTCAGCTGTTGCTAGCAACAGCATGTTCAACTGAAACTAACTGCTGAGCTAGCTTTGTTAGCAACTTTTTCTGGATAAGTGTTTTACCCAGTTAGACTTTTCACATAAAGCACACAGTTCTCACACTATACTGTATAAAATACCCCCTCAGAGTAGACTGTTTGTGTGTATGTGTGTACAGCCATTTGTGTTTGCTTTCATGTGTGTTCAGGAGGAGCAGGGAAAGAATCTGGTGTCTCTTCCCTACACCACAGCAACTGCTGTTCTTAACAGCGATGGCACCATTTGGCTCGAGCCTGAAGTCCTCTTCTCTGGACCAAGACAGGGTAACACATACAGAAAAACTAAGCATTTCACACCAGTAAAAGGGTTTTAAATGTATCTTCAGGGATCATTCTTGCTCTTAAAATCATGACAAAACAAAATTGAGATCCAACTAACTTTTTTCAGATGCTAACCACCTTTCTTCTTTTTGTCATTTTCTCAGCCTTTGAGTTTCCCCAGATAAACTACTCTCTGTGTAGTGGGAAGAAATATTCCTTTGCGTACGGTCTGGGACTCAACCACTTTATCCCTGACAGGGTAAGGAGTGCTTTCATAATTCACAGAATTAATTTTGATGATGATAATGATTTCTTTTGGTGATCAAGATTTCGGGTGTTTATTGTTGTCTTGCTGTAGATAGTCAAGCTGAATGTACAGACCAAAGAGACCTTGGTGTGGCAGGAGGAGGACTGTTACCCATCCGAGCCGCTGTTTGTACCAACACCTGGAGCTACAGAGGAAGACGATGGTACAACACACACATAATTATACTGACAAGTAATCTGAAGGAAACAAAAGTTGTTCTCTTAAGATCAATTATTTTGATATCTCTACCAGTGAACCCTTTCATATCTCAAAAATCTGCCTGATCGAAAATGTAACTTATACTGTATTCAAACCTCATCCCTAGATTTATTTAATACCTAATCCTGATCATGTCTGATATTGGAAACTCAAATGTTTTACCATGTGTTCCAGGTGTGCTGCTGAGCATCGTGGTGAAGCCGGGTGCAGAGAGACCGGGCTTCCTGCTGGTGCTGGATGCCGTGAAACTCACAGAGCTGGCACGGGCCGAGGTCAACATCATCATACCCGTGACCCTCCACGGCCTGTACAAACCGTGACTCCAACATTCAACCTAAAAAAGCCAAGACACGTCCTTATATACAGCACAACGCCTTCACTTTCCTGCCAGCACACTACATTTGTAACTAGAAATGGATCCACAAAGTAGCTTTTTTTTGCATTGAATTAAAACATAATTTGTGTAACCATGCCATTGGGACCTGATAAAACACATTAGATTTACGATGTTGTTAAATAGAATGGAATTAATGTTTTTTCCACCCTTTGGTGCAAACTGGCTCACAATTGAACAGTATCTTTTAGCTGGTGGAGTGACTGTGTACAGAGAGTTTACTTCAAAAATAATTACTGCATGTTGTGTATGAGTTTATGTAAAGCAGGTGTCATGTACAAACACAATATTTAAAACATTTATTTAAAAAGCTGGTTGCATAATTTGCTTCTTTATGGTATACAAATAAAAACGCAATACAACTTTTTTTTATTTCATAGAGCAGATTTGTATCATTTAGAGAGGTAACTTCTGGGATAAGATAGATTGATAGAAAGATAGATACTTTATTCATCCCAAATTGGGAAATATTTTGTTACAGCAGCAATAATGTGTTCAGACATTAAAATTAAAAGGTGGACAAAAAGTATTAAAATAATCAAATAAAAACAATAAACAGCAGTATCTACAGTAGAATGGACATGAACCACACATAATACTCAATATATAATGTTCAAGTTAAGTTAGACTGGTCTATAAAATACTATATACTACAGCAACAGTAATATAGACTTACGTATACTTGTGATAATACATTTGCATAGAAGAATATATTTTTTTCAGTATATCCTACCTAAATTATCCAGAAAAAACCGCAGTAAGGACATACAGCTCCTGTGTAACTGTTGTTACAATTGTTGTGTTTACAGGTTCTTGTGCTGCCCCCAAGTGGCTAAATCAATTAATGCATGTTAAAGGAGATCATCTCTTGCTAATTTTAAAAGTTTCAAGCTCCAACAAGCCGTTTAGGACAGAGAGTGATTACACATACTATAAAGAGATGCTGTATGAGAAACCAATGTGAGTTTGGAAAATTGCACAATATACATGTATTTTAGTATACCTCAACAATGGAATTATGATCAGTAGAAATGGCCATGGGACCTTTAATATAAAACATGCAGGTATGAATAATGATTAATAATTGATTAAAAAGCACAATAAATGTTCTCTTGCAGACAGACTGTTAGCTGCTGGCCAGTGAGTCTTTTAAAGAGCTGCTACAAATTCTCATTTTATGACTTTTAGGATTTGCACATTTATGTTGTTACGGTTGTTACGCATTTCCCAAAAGGTATAGTTTGGATGTAAGAGTAAGCCTCTATACAACTTATCCATAGGCTAGTAGGTTTATAAATATTACAGTTATCTTGACCCTTTGAATTGGAAATCAACAACTTTTGGAGCTACATTAATAACGGTAAAGGTGTCATTGCTCATTTCTGCTATTAAGGAGATAGGTATCTACTCAAGAGACGGCCGTGACCTAACTAATACGATCACTGCGAGATGTTCGACTGGCTGGGAGCAGGTGGCACTTCTGGTGACTACTCTCATATAAAAGTGAACATTTCGTTCTTTCAGAATTCCTCAGTAAAAATACACAGCATTCACTGAGCCACTTCGAATATTAATTTTGTATTATTCTTTTATTTGCATCAAACACGTTTAGTTATATTTTGAATGAGACATAACCTAAATAAGAAATCGTGGAAAAAAGTGCACATTTGAAGATCGTATTAGTTTGCAGATCCCTTCCTTAAAATGAAGGACCGTCATCTGGTTCCGAGGCAATGTAAACCATTCAATCATTATACTTAACGGACTTGTTAACATCTTAAATCTTAGTTTTGATTCTAAGCATTACTTTCAGTGCAACGGGAAATTAATAGCATAAGTGAGAGTATAGATTAGCCTTTGGCTTTAGTTAATTCGAACTAAATAACATTAGAGGGAGATATCTTCGTTTATTGTATTTGAAAATGTGGGCGTGGCCTGGGCAGTTACAAATGTAGCTGATATCTGATTGGCCAATAGCTTTGTATTCATATGGATACATTCTCTTTACCCATTGGACAATAGGTAGCCATCCCTCGCTTATCATTGGCGGATTTACACCACGCCGAATTTCAAACCGTCATTCAGCGTGTTTTGGAAGGAAGGGTGATTTAACGTTTGCTGCTTGTCATCAACATTAGTGTCAGCTCGTCAGCTCACATACTAGACGTTTTTTAAAACTAACTGCGTGACATGTAGCTAGCCATTAGCTACTGCTACTGTATGTCATCTGAGATGGCTGAAACGGATAATTCAGCACGGAAAGGATTTCTGGACTTCAGTCCGGTAAAGCGAGCCGACGCTAACAAGGAGAACGATGTTCCAGTTTTGGTTTTAACCCTGTTTTCAAAGGCTCCTTTTGTGACATTTGGAAATGTAAAGTTGGGCACCTCAAAATCGGCTGTTCTGCGTATTGAGAACCCAGCAGCGGATTCAGAAGCGGAGGTTACTATTGAAAAGATCCCTGCAAGTAAAGGATTTTCTGTGGAATACAGGACTTTCACGATTCAGGTAAGTTATGTTCTCAGTTAACGTTAGCTTTTCTCTGCACGAATGGACACAACTCCCATGTCTCAAGAGTTGTATGCTCAGGAGCTTTGTTGTGCCAAGTTAACATATTGTATCTCTGCTATCCATCGTTAAAGTTTTCCCAGTAGGATAAACCGATCGATATACCCTAAATGTTGTTTCCATTGAATGATCATGTTCCCCTGTGCTTTGTGTTTGCAGCCCGAGGACTCATTCAATTTGAACGTAACATGGACTCCATCAGAAGAAGGTGGAATAAGGGAGCTCATCGTCTTCAATGCCAATGGGGTCCTCAAACAACAGGCTGTACTGCTGGGGAGAGCAGAAGCACCGAGAAAGAAAAAGGTAAATGTAGAGCTGTATCGGTGACTAAAAATGTATAATATTGTAGTTTCTGAAGTGGGAAAATATACAGATTTTTTGTATTATCATTTAAATGTTTGACACTATTGATGGCCTCACATTTAGCTCAAGGAAATTGTGATTAATATTTTAATAAATGTTCTGATGTTATATTCAAGATGATTAATTGTCAATATATTTGGCAGATTTACAAATCACAATAACGTTGGTCGGTTACATTTCTAAATTCAAGATCTATGTCTTAATATACAACAGTTCTAGTGAAACAGTAGCTTGCAATTACTTATTTGTGTTTGGGGTTCTTCCAATGATGCTCATGCAATAATGTAGGGCTGTCCCGAATACCATTTTTCGGGCTCCGGATATTCGGTAGTAATCAGCAGCGAATATTCGGCGCGGGGTAGGGTAGTAAGTAATAACCGCTTCAACACGTGTATTTCGGTTTATTCACGGCATTCATTTTGTTATTCTACCAGTGACGTGCGGTGAGGTTCATGGCTGGTGAGGCACTGAATCTTTCAGAGTCAGATTTACAAATATTACATTTTGACCTTAATCAAAATATTCTGTTATTTTCAAAAGCTTTTTTAGTCTGATGCTATGATTAATTTTAAACAGACCATTCAACAAAAGGATACCCAAAATCTAAATATTGGATTGTTCTTTCTTAGTAAGATCCCATTTTCATTACACTTGTGGTCTTACCTTGACTTGAAGATGAAGTCCATGCTATCCTTCTGGACAACAATCTCTATTACTTTTTTGTAAAAGTCCTCCTTATCTCTCTAGTTTCAAAAGTCTAGTTTGTTGTTTGCGTCTACCGTCTCTGCGTAGAATAACAGTAGCAACAAGAACCTGTGGGCTGAGTGCGCCCCCTTCAGTGCGGCAGAGGTTATGGCTGCCTCTCATGGTGCTTTTCTCATGAACCGCAGTGACGCGTCCTAAAACCCGGAAGTAAGCTGCGCATGGGTTCCTTCGACAAAAATGCAATGCAATTTCTCCATAGGATTTTGGAAAATAGCTTGAAATACCCATCTCTTATAATTTTCTAATCATAAATCGATAGATTTATGATTCGAAAATTATAAAAGTAGGGTAGACATGTGGAGATTATCCGGCTGAACAAAACGTGATCCGTCTCTTAAATGTGTGTCAACCACAGACCTTATTTCGAGCTATTTTCCAAAATCCTATGGAGAAATTGCATTGCATTTTTGTCGAAGGAACCAGGGTTTTAGGACGCGTCACTGCGGTTCTCTATTGCCGTTGTACGATGAGACCAGCGAGCCTAAATAACATATATACGTGAAATAAGTTATTTAGAGACTATGGATGGCGAGGATACATGTAATAAAGGGATCTACAAACATTACATTGGTGACCTACAGTGAGATGGTAACAGGCATGCGCTTAGTGCCCGCTTTCCAGCCAGTTTCTGTGGGGTGACGCATTCTGAGGTGAGGCAGATCTCATCTTTGCCTCACCTTACCCCACAGTAACTGTCTTGAGCGCGCTCACAAAATAAGTGGCCGCGCTAAATTAGTGCCCGCGCTCCAGCAAGTTACTGTGGGCTTACGAGAGGCAGAGCTCGCCCCTGCCTCAATCCTCATCGCTCCCATGTAGCCTAGTTGTAGCGGAGCTCGGCAAATTTGCTGATTTTGACTATAAGAAGCGATTGGAATCATACAGAAATCACATTTACAACACAGATCAGTGGAGACATTTTATTATTATTATTATTTAGTTTTTCTTTAATTGTTTTTCCGTTACATTGGAGTATGGCTCTGCCTCCCCTGACTGCACGTCGCTGTATTCTACAGTAGGCCTATTGTTGTTTTATAGTTATTTGTATATATAAAGGGTTATACACATTAACAGTCTATGGTATAACCCAATTTGTGTTCTTTGAAATTGAAAAGGATATTGCATTGTGTTTGTTACTTTCGTTGCAGTTGTATATGCCTTAAGTGTAATTTGGCTTGGCTTCCTATTTTGTATGGACATGATTTTATTTTGAAGGAGAGTTAGCGCTGTTGACAGGAAGTTGTTGTTGCTATAGAAACAACTTGACGGAGATTAACGGAGAAAAAGTAATATCTACATATAAAAACGGAGAAAGTAAACGATAACGTTTATGGTTAAGTGTTGGCACCCCCCGAAGAGGCACAAGCTCTTACGTTGATATTGGAGTTTTCAATACATTCAATTTGGCAGCCGCAGTGCCAAAAAAAACGGGGGGAGAAAACGAATATCCGAATAACGAAATTGAAACCCGAATAGTACTCCAACGAACGAATATTCGGATATTCGGGTACAGCCCTACAATAATGTTTAAAAAGAAATGCATGCAAGTCAACAGGCCTGATTTTCCTAGTTGGTCATTTTGTTAAACGCCGAACAACTTTTTGAAACTGTTTCATCATGCAATTTTCATTCTGACATGATAAATAAAAAATGTTGGTTGTTTTTTTGTGTTTCAGAAAAGCTTATGGGACACAATCAAAAACAAAAGGGAGGGTGAAAACGTAAGCGTACCCAGGAGAAAGAAAACTGATCAGCCACTGAAGATGGCAGCCAACAAAACCTTCCAAGTGTCCCGAAAGTCACTGTACAAGCGGGAAAAGCCACGCAGCCCTCTTGCTGCTCTCAATAAGGGCGAAGCTGTCAGAGAGCGGTCCCTCTCCAAGCCTACTCCAATGGACGAATACTTTCAGAAATCAGAGGAGCAGAAGGCCTATAATTTGTCTGACCAGGAGAATATTGATTTTCTTCAGAAGGACTCTCCTCTTGTCCTACTTGTCCCAGCCGGGAAGCTGATGGACTCTGGCAACATGTCTGCTAGTCCACATCTGCAGGTGGGCAAACCCGAATATAGAGATCTAACCAAGATGCTCAACAAGACACTGTCACCTATCGGGACACCGGAGATGTTTAAGAAGTGTATGCCACGTATTCAGTCCGACAGCCCACTTTCTGCTGACAGTGGGTTAACTGGAACCCCAGTTCCCTCTTTGAAAGACGCACTTGCCCTCATTGACTCCGATCTGACCAGAATGAACACCAGTCCTAGAGACACAAGTTCAAGCTGTGGATTTTCAGATTCATTGGACTCCAAGAGTGGGACTCGTGGCTGTGGACCTGACAAAAATGTCCTTCCAGTGTTACCTGATAGCCCACATGGGTCGGACTCCAACGAGCCGAGGCTGACCTTCTTTGTCAGCAAAAAGGTTGTTGTGAGCGAGGTGGTTTTAGAGGCTGATAAGGCTACGGAAAAGGCCTCTTTTACTTCTGCCACGGTGATCAAGAACAAAGCACCAGTGGAGGCAATTTCGAGTGGAAGGAAGATAAAGAAGTCAAGACGAAGGCTCTTAGAGAAAACCCTGGAGCTGTCTGATGGAAGCAGTCAGTGTGATTCTGCACCAGGCACACCTATCCTTCCTGTCATAAAGCTAGAAACCGAAACCAAAGGATTGCAAAACTCTGCAAACTCCCCGTGTGATGACAGACATCCAGCCCAGGGGTTAACCTCCTCCAGCCTGAGTCCACGCCTTGATGGCTCCCCTACACCCATCACCTTCCCCGTCACCTCCCCTCCGTCTTTGGCCCCGACTCGCTTCTCTTTCTCAGCCACTTCCACGCCCCCAGCAGCCCACGCTCCGTTTGTTTTTACTGTCAGCTCTCCGTCGCCCCTGTGCTCATCTTCTCCTCTTCACCGCAACCTGACACCACACGCGTCTCCAAATCTGTCTGTATCTCAGTCCGTGCAGGAAGAATCGTTTCCCATTTACATGGCCGTGAATAACAAGAAGAGAAAGAGTGAGGAGTATTTCAAAAGTGATGTGAAGATTGAGGATGCTGGGAAAGCTGAGCCTGTCAAAAGGAGCAAGGTGGTACCTGGGAAAAAGGAGCCCCTAAGATCCGTCCAGGAGAGGAGGAGTGCAACACAGAGGCCCAGAACAACAGGTGGGCAAAACATTCATTGATGTTAGGATGTGTGTTATAATACATTGTGATTTTAAAGACCTGTATATTAAATTCAGTGGGAAGTGAATTTCCACTTTTGTATCATAACACAAAAGCCTTTTAAAGTTATAGATAAATGTAATATTCACAGAATTTTTCTTTTGTTGACCTAAATAAATAAATACATTTGTTACCTATTTCCAAAAATCTAACTTCTGTTGAAGGTTTGCATGGTTTCTGGACTCTCTTCATTTACAGTTTTGAATTTTTTTTTCCTAGGCTCAGTGAGATCTATGACAACATCATCTCTAAAGATGACGAGGTCTGTGGTTCCTGCCCAGGCCAAGCAACCAAGCTCCAAACTCACCTCATCACGAGGTATGAAGTTATGCATTATTGCCTTTTTAAGAAGGGGAATACATCTTGTATAAGAGTAAACATTTATGTTGTTTCTTTTGACAGGTGTCCAGTCTTTGAGGTCATCTCGTATTTCCTCCATGAAGACGTCAAAGATCGTTGCTGTAGCGCAGTCAAAGCTGACCTTCATCAAGCCGGCGGCTCAAACAGGTATTTTGATGGAAGAACATTCTACATTGCACATTTTTGATGTGTGTAAAGTTATTTAGCTTGTCTGTTCATCTAAAAAATGTTAATGAGTGTTCTACAATTTCTCTTTTTCTTCCAGCCATACCGAGACACCCGATGCCGTTTGCCGCAAAGAACATGTTCTACGATGAGAGGTGGATCGAGAAGCAGGAGAGGGGATTCACATGGTGGATCAACTATGTCCTCACCCCTGATGACTTTAAAGTCAACACTGAAGTCGCTAAAGGTAGCATTCAGCGGGCTGTCACTGCTTAAACATGCTTGGGAAAACTTTAAGTGTGTAGTGTTTTGTTCCAATACAGTTTAATCACTTAAAACAGGGGTGTCCAAACTTTTTTCACCGAGGGCCACATACAGAGAAATATACGAGGGCTGGGCCGCTCACTAGAGGTGAGGTATATTGCCTCATAAGTTCAGTTATAAGTTAGCAAAATTAATCAAGTGTAGGTAAATTATACTTGATAATGCCGTAAGAAAAAAACAGGTTATATCACAGCTCTCCAGAGGGTTTCATTTATTTTGTTGGTAGCTCGTTCCCTAAAACAGGAGCTTCAGTTTGCTTATAATAAGGGGAAATATGAAGGGTATGTTTCAAGCTTGTTAGGTAAATAAGTTATTGGGCTTTTTTTACTTATCAACTAAGATTTGTTAGAAAATGTTCCCAACTTTAATTGACTGAATTTATTTGAAAAGTGGGCTTATTAACACATGAATACTACTGTGTAATATATTTTTACATATATATTTAAGAAGTACAATATAAGACAAGCACACGTTTCATTTGCGGGCCGTATTACATTATACGGCCCACAAATTTGCTGAGGGCCGATTCAAAATGGGCCACATTTGGCCCCCGGGTCGTAGTTTGGACACCCCTGACTTAACAACTTAAGTGCAGTTATCGTCGCAGTGGAATATTTCTATATAGGACCAGCCCAAGATGATTGCACATGGTGATTACTAAACACTTTTCTATTTGTTTCCTCTGTAGTTAATGCTGTGTCCATTGCCATTGGCAGCGATGATAAGTACAGCGTTCCCAAAGCTCCCACCAACGAGGAGATGTCTTTCAGCACCTACACGGCCCGGCGGAAGCTGAACCGCCTCCGTCGCTCCGCCTGTCAGCTGTTCACTTCTGAGGCCATGGTCAAGGCCATTCAGAAGCTGGAAATTGAGGTGGAGGCCAAGAGGCTGCTGGTCCGGAAAGACCGCCATCTTTGGAAGGACATAGGTACCTGAGCGTTATTTACTGAGGGGGCTTATCAGTCAAGTTTTAGTTCCCTTTTCTCACACAAGTGGAAGACATTTTTGCTGTATCATTAGCAAAGAAATATCTGCTGAAGTTTTGCTCTGTGAAACCTCCGGATTTGTAACTATATTTCCTTGTTTTTGCCATATTTCAGGTGAACGGCGAAAAGTGCTCAACTGGCTTCTTTCATACAATCCACTGTGGTTACGGATTGGGCTCGAGGTATTCTGATACAAATATTTTCCCTCTGCTTTTCCCCCCCAAGACAATCTTGCAAGTTTCTTCACTATCCATGCAACAGTTGCTTAACACAAATGTTTCTCCCACAGACGATCTTCGGGGAGCTGATCTCCCTGGAGAGCAACAGCGACGCGTTGGGTCTGGCCATGTTCATCCTCCAGCGGCTGCTCTGGAACCCAGACATCGCTGTGCAGTTCAGACACGCCAAAGTGCCAAACCTTTACAAAGACGGTAAGTTAAGAACATTGAACTGGAGACTGTTGCGTGTTACCGTCATAAAAATGCTCAAGACTGAGTTGGAGACTTTCTTCCATGTGCTACATTTGAATCCAAATGAGTAAAAGGCTATTTTTTGGGTTACAAGCAGAAAGCCTATTTAGCCATAGCATAAGCAGACAGAAATCTGATGAAGAAAAAATGAAATTGAGAACTTTGGTTTTAGTTACTTTAATTCATAGCTGGACTCCTTACCATTCTCTCTCTGACATGAACCACAATTCAAAAAACATTTTGCTAGTTCTAGATTTGCCTGACATTTTAAGCTGCAAGCTTTGAATATTTTCATCTATTTAAATCTGCCGAGTATTTTTGCCGTTAGGGAATATTCATTTAGTAATGAATTGAATCGAAAGAGAAATGCATACATTCATTTAGATTAGATTTTTAGATAAGATGTACTTTATTGAACCCCATCATAAATTGTTTAAACAATTTACATATCTTTGCAGCTCTACTGGAATTGTATATTGTTAAAATTACCGTTGCTATAAATATAATGGTCAAGCATTTTATTGATTTCCTTTTCTTTTTTTTTATCCCTAGTGCATATTTATAAGTACACATTTAAATGTGAAATTAATAAGAGTTAAGTACCCATGTTATGATGAGGGAAATGTATCTTAAACTCAGTACAATCAACTTTGTAGTACTACCACAAAACAATTGTTTTTTATGTAGTTCCCCATGAAAGTTGTGTATGCTGTGTACATTGTGAGGCATGTGTTTCTTTGGAATGGTCAACATCTCTTTACTTTTTCTCGGTTAGGCCACGAGGAGGCGCTGTCTCGCTTCACTCTGAAGAAGCTGCTGCTGCTGGTGTGTTTCCTGGACAAAGCCAAAGAGTCGCGACTGATTGAACACAACCCGTGTCTGTTCTGCCTGGACGCAGAGTTCAAAGTAGGCTATTTCCCAATATGTCAACAATACATAAATAAACATTGCATGATTCTTTTGTTTGATGCCAAAGGTACAGCCTATTCAAATAAATAAAAATGTACTTTTGGTACATGACACTAAATAACATCAGAATTGGTTTTAACATCATGTTCTGGGGTATTCTTGGTAAAGAATAAAAGCTATTAAAGTAAGAAACATGGATAAATGTGATACAAATATTTAAATACATGACACTCTTACTCTGTTAATTTAGTCTGGCAGTGTCATACTGTGTTTACATGTCTACATTTTAGTTTAGGCCTTCTCACTGTATGTATTATAAGATCATTATCCACAGATGGATTTAATGATAATAATAAGAAAAATTACTTTACATCTATGTATTATCACCATACATATCTATTAACCATATAATGGGCATTCAAGGACATTATATGTTTAATCAACATATTTAGCTTACCACCCTCAGATATCAGAATTAACAGTAGGTATACATTAAGCATAAAATAAGTGTTACATGGCCCAATTTTAGGACAAGCTAAACTTAAAGATCCCATGTCATGCTTTTCCGGTTATTACCCCTCCCCTTGTGTGTTATGTAGCTTTTTCTGCATGTAAACGGTCTGCAGAGTCAAAAACCCTCAAGGTACACCCTGTAGCGAGTAAAACTCTAACACAGAAAATACCTGTCTAGGATGCCCCAGAACACCTCGTTGGAGATTTTTAATTTCCCATTTCTTTCTTCCTGGGTATGGTGACGTAACCATACCCAAATACCAATCCACGGAGCCGTTACGTTACGTCCGCGGAGCCGTTACGTTAAGTCCTCACACACACACACTCAATCTTTTCTCAGCTGCAGCTCCGCAGATTTCTCAGCCTGAGACGGCGGGACACTGTGAGGCTGTGAGTGTGTGTGTGTGTGTGTGTGCTCGGGCTGGTTTCGGGCTGGGTTTCGCTGTGTCTCGCCGACCCCACGCAGCAACCAGGAAACCACACCAGTAAGCCAGCTCACACTGTCCGTTCCTCGCAGCAGTGAGCCTCGCAACGTCCCGCCAACACGGCACCCAGACCCCACACAGCATTCTCATCTGTTTGTCATTACTGGTGTCATTTTCTGGTTGCTAATGCCATTGTAACACATAATCACTGATGTTCCACTGCAGCGTTTCTGCCAGGGGGGCGTCTTGCCGTCATTTGACGCCCTTATTCAGCTCGGACCACCCTGAACTCGAGCCGAGGGCGTCCACATTTTTTTATAAATCGAGAGAAGATCGAGAGTTTTCATAGCTTGAAATGACGAAAAGGAAAAAGGACAAGGACCTCCCTCTGTTGGAGGGGCAAAGGAGTCTGGTGGGATTATTTTCGCCGCCAGCAAAGTGTGTTCCTGTGACGGAAAGTTTACTGCCGGCGAGCCTTGACGGGGGGTGCTAGTGGAGCACGCGCATCAACTGCGAGCGCCGGAACCTCGCAGCTGCAAAACTGAGGCTCCGTGGTAAACTGTGGTAAAATGAAGAGCCGCTTAGGAGCCGAAAGAGCCGAGCCAAATGATCCGGGTCACTAAAAAGAGCCGGAATTCCCATCACTAATACGTAAAGAGATAGTATCTATAAAGGGACGGCTCAATTCAAAATTCAAGTCACGTGTCACGACGTCATTTAACTCTGCCATGCCTTATGTTGTTTCCTTCTCAGATGAGTAAAGACCTGCTCCTGGCCTTCTCCAGGGACTTCCTGAGCGGAGAGGGGATCCTCCCCCGCCACCTGGGCTACCTGGGGTTACCAGTCTCCCACGTGCAGATGCCCCTGGACGAGTTCAACTTCGCTGTGAAGAACTTAGCGGTTGACTTGAAATGCGGCATACGTCTAGTGTGAGTGACACAGCCTGAATTTAAATGTGATGCTCTGATTCCTGTTGGGATATCCGCTTTTCTCAGAGTTCAGGCTCAGCCACGGGGCAGTTTCCCTACAGCTCTGAGGGATCCAGTGTTCAACAGAAAAGAGGGATTTCCTCCCTAGGATTCTCACTGAAGGATGTTCTCTCTTACTGCCTTGCCAATGTCAAAGTATTGCACTCATGTAGTTCATTCTCACATCTTTGTGTGTGGATTTTCTGTCTGTCTGTTAAAATAAGTGATGGCAAGGACCACACTTGCCCACCTTGAGACTTCAAAAGTTGGGGTCTTGGTAAGGCCAGGGCTGTATATCAATATTATATTGTTATTTTGATATGAGAGTAGAATTTATTTATTTTGGATATCTTTCCAAATATCCTAGCATTACATACATGTTGTCTCTTTCCCAGTTTTAAAGGCTGCATTTGAGTCATATCCATCAATGAATTTACATAACATTTTCACCAGTTTGTCATTATATCCACATTAGCACTGATTATTTCCCAGCGCCAAAAAAGCAACACTACAATATCCTCACAAAATCGATATAGTAATATTCGATCAAAAATATAGTTTTTTCTCCATATCACCCAGCCATATTCTTGGTGTGTTTCTTTCATTCGGTTGACTTTGAAAGATTGAATGGTAACTCAGTGAAATCGCATTTTACGTTTAATACTAATATTCCACATCCCTGGCAGGAATCAATGGTATAAATGAACATTCAATAGTTTTTTATTTATTGCATTAATTTCATTTAATTTGTTGCCCCTGCCCATTACAGAGCCCTTTGCATACCTAATTAATTGAAAAATCCATACCTTCTCAATCAATAGCCGCTATTGTATTACAATCAAAGTCAGGGCGCCATCACAGGCTGTCTACCCAGTAACATGCAGGAAATGATACTGAATATTATCTCTGTCAAAATGTTAAACATATGTACTCAAGTAGCTTTTTCCAAACTTGTTTCCTGCAAAAATGAATTACCTTGTTGCTTTTATATCCAAATGGTTTATCAAAAAGGGTTTGTAGATTGTTGTCATTAGTGATTTGGGTCTCAAAACATCAGCATTCAATGATTTGACAGTGCTTAAAGTTGCCAGGATAGGCAGACAAAGATTCTTGTGCAGCTTAATTATAAAGTATTTTTCTCATGTTGGGTTTCGCAGGCGTGTGATGGAGCTCCTCATCCAGGACTGGAGCATGTCGGCCAAACTCCGCCTGCCAGCCATCAGCCGCCTGCAGAAGGTCCACAACGTCGACATGGCTCTGCAAGTGCTCAAAAGCAAGGGGGTGGACCTCAAAGATGAACTTGGTAATTCTAATTTTCTTCCTGAGCAAACAGCAAAACAGAGACTCTAAACCTGGAAGAGCGTTTGTCCTCCACTAAATGATAATTGTGTGTTTTTATGTTCACGCGTGATGTCTTCTTTAAAATAAGTGTTACATAGTTTAATTGTTTTATTTTGACATTTTCCACTTCAGCATGAACATCTGCCATTTCACTGTTACTGCTTTTGTGTTTGATCACAAACAGTTACTGTTGCTCAGCAGCGCAGCGACATCATTGGACTGCTTGGCCTGTTATGTGACAGAGTGTTTGTGCGATTTTGCACAAGTGAACATGTGTGACTAAGCAGTCCACGTTGAATGGAAGTGCTTCACAAACATCAAGGAAATACAAAAATTAAATACTGACTTTGCCTGCAACTAAATACCTAAGAAGAAAAAATAAATAATATATTTAAGCAATAGCTCACGACAGGCCATGGTATATGGTCATTATATCACAGTTAAGGGGCGTGGTTTGGCCCAACGCGAAGCAGAACCAGCCAGCCAAACTGTATACAGTTAAATCGACCGGACTTCTTTCTGCAGATGTGAGCGTCCTTAACAACGGTCAATAAGTCCTTGCTGCACATTATCCCTTACATGTTTCCATCTTAAGCTTTGTTAGTTAGTTAGTTTCGTAACGGACGTAATGTAACAGTTGTAACGGTTATAGCTTTTCTCAGACGTGGAGGGATACTGACTTGTTGTGAAAAGTAACTACAATTCTACCCGTGATATACGCTCATTATATCACGGCTAAGATCAGATTGCTTGATTTGACTTGTCTGTTTTATAAATATTATATATGTATAGTATATTTTATATTAGGCTGCACTTACTACAAATAATTAGTTAAGTTCACGTCACTTGTTCCTAAAGCTCAAAACAATGTATTTAAATTATTGTTCCTTTAGTCAAACCGCAAAATATTTAATTTACAATAATAGGAATTGCATTAAAGCAGTGTAATCCTCACAATATTAAAGGATGTTTTGACATTTTTGATAGACAAATGATTTGAATGCAATAAACTTAATTTGATTTGTGGAAATTAAAGATTTGTGTCTTCACGTCCAGGCTCCAACATTGATTCCAGGGACATTGTGGATGGACACAGAGAGAAGACTCTGAGCCTCTTGTGGAAAATCATCTTTGCGTTTCATGTGTGTACACTTTCCAATAGGGCACAACATTTTGATACAATGTTCACCTGTGGGAATGAGTTAATTGATATGCTGTACATCAAATGATTCTTAAGGTGGAGGTGATTCTGGATGGGGAACAGCTGAGAGAGGAAATTGGCTTCCTGAAGAGATCCTTGAGGGCCAAGCGGAGGCTGGCGTGCCTGAGGGCCGACCGGGGTCTTCAGCCGAGTCCTGCAAAGAGCCAGGCGCCGTACCAACACAGCAGCTCCAAGATCACCCTGCTGATGGACTGGGTCCACGCTGTGTGTGACTTCTACAATCTGAAGGTGAGTTTTACACTTTGAATTTCAGCCCAGACTTTCTAGTTGAATGATTTTTGCTAGTAGCCAGGATGCAGTGATACTCTGTTTCCGTGCTGCACAAATATACACACACTTGCCCTACACAACAACTGTTTCATATTTATAAAAACATTTAATTTTTGTTGCTGTGTTTTGTAGTTTTGTCTTGTTTCTGTTATGTTCCCGTTTTTGTCTATTCCTTTGAATTGTTTGACACTTCCTCTGTTTTAGGTACTACCTTCGGCCCCAATAAAAAATACACTTTAAAAGTAACAAGAAACAAAAAACGTTTTTGTCTACAAAACAAAATTGAACTCATTATACACTATACTATAGTCAAAGTGTCTTTACCACATATTAACCTAATCATCAGAAGAAATATCAAATGCCTAGAGTCTTTCTCAGGACTTTTTATTTCCCATGGCAATCACAATCGTACAATTCCTCACAAGTGCTTCCTTAATAAAACGTTACGTGTGTCTGTGCAGGTGGAGAACTTCACTGTGTCGTTCTCGGATGGCCGCGTCCTCTGCTACCTCATCCACCACTACCACCCGGGCCTGCTGCCAGAGAGTGCCGTCAGTCACAGCACCACTCAGACGGTGGAATGTTCGCCGAGGGGTCGCCTGGAGCTCAACTGCTCAGGCAGCGACTCTGACAACTCCTTTGACTACCCGCCCACGGGACTGAACGGTACTTGTGTGCGGTGTCTTCAGGGCAAATGTCTGCATTAGTACATTGCTTGAACTGAGACATTTAGGGTGCAATTTTTAAGACAGTATTTTCAGATTGATAAAGATGCAAAGAGATATCCCAAAAAATTAATGTGATTCATATTTTAACAGAATGAAACAAGTATTTTTAAACTTGCTTTATTTAATATTCAGGGGTCTGTGTCTAAAAGTAACGAGCTGGGGATGTTTCATGGTAATATCCTTTAGCTAAATATTATAACCTTTAACCTGAAGAGTCTCCCTTTTTGAAGAGAATCTGAAGACATTAGAGATACCGCAACAGACTTGTGATGACTTTATCTGTTATTTTTGTGAACAGGCCCAGACTCTCCGTCTGTGGAGTTCAAAGAGCTCCTGGAGAATGAAAAGAATAACTTCAGACAGGTCAACACTGCAGTTTCTTACCTGGGCGGAGTTCCTGCCATGATCAACCCAGCGGACATGTCCAACACCATCCCCAACGAGAAGGTGAGCGCAGATAGGTTTCCTCCTCCCTCTGCGGGAACACAGATCATTATTTGTTTATGCAGATTGTAAGAAGCTGCTTAACATTCCAGTCCATATTTACACTGCATAATAAATTGTACACTGCAGCAGACTATTGCATGGAAGCTCACCACTTCTTAGCTTCTAGTATTGTTCATGTTCATAAATATCCCTTCATAGGTTTAGCCCCAAAGTTATGTTTTGCTTTTAAGGCACAATAAAAGGACCATACCAGTGGTTTTGCTAAATATGCCCAATAAATCCTAGGAGCTTACAATGTCTTCACTTTGCAATATCAACTGGCTTTACCTTTGGTCATAACATATTTGTAAACTCTGTAAATGGAAAGTGATGAAATGATACACCTCCACCTTCATCCTCATCTGTTTATTTCCAGGTTGTGATGTCTTACCTTTCCTTCCTGTGTGCTCGTCTTCTGGACCTTCGGAACGAAACCAGAGCCGCTCGAGTCATACAGGCCGCCTGGAGGAAATACAGGTTAAAGAAAGACTTGCAGCTCTACAAGGTGGGTTCAGTGTTTGGTACAGCTGGTTAGTGCTGGAGTTTTACTTCTTTTCGATTTATTTTAGCAAATTGAAATCAGTCGAGGGTGAGACCATTTCTGAATCATACTTAATCTAAAGCAAGTTTCTTAACTTTTTTGTGCTTGATTTTCTTTTCCTGCTTTATTTTCTATAGTTTTTAGTTGTTACACAAAAAACACTGTTTCCACGTGGAAAACTTGAGTAGGGCTACCGCTGTTTGAGATATGAAGTACATGCATATACAATTTGTATCTTTAAGAATTTTAAGAGTTATTTAATTAAACAAATACTGTGCAAAAGTCATATTTTTTATTATACTTAATGATTACATTACAAGAAAACGTATTTCTAAAGTAAATGGAAAGATACACCTGATTAAAACTGCAAAGAAAATAATTTTTTTTCTCGTACTGAAACACAGAAAAGTATAAAAACTTAAAAATGATCAACAGTCATGTTTAACTTGGTTTATTTTTGTGTTTTTTTTGTTTGGTTACAGGAAAGAAACATGGCTGCTGCAAAGATCCAGCTGGTTGTGAGGAGTTTTCTCCAGAAGCGCAGAGCTAAGAGACAGAACCAAGCTGTCATTATCATCCAATCAGTCTGGAGAGGTTATGAGGCCCGCAACAGGCTGAGGCTAAAAAAACAGGCCCAACTTCGAGCTCTAAAGCATGAAGCTGCAACTGTCATTCAGGTAGGTGTTTTCATTATGAAAAGGATTGTTAACCAATATTAAAGACCAAATTCTACATGTATACATAAGAGTTTTTCATAAATTATGTATAAAGGATTCAAATACTAGTCATTGCAGTAGAAGTAAAATGGTACGCAATTTGTATTCTCAAATGGCCTTAACTTGTTGAACAACACATTGATGTTGACCTGTATTTAAATACTGTCTAGCCAACATTTAAAACTGTTTTCTTTGTATTTATTTATATAAACCTAACGGCTGTTTTATCATGAAGCCTGTTTGTGTAATTGGTCTTTGAATATATTTTCTATACAGGCTCAATGGAGGATGTTTTCGTCTATGAGGGCTTTCCAACGTCTCAGATACTACACCATTGTTGTCCAAGCACAATGGCGAATGAGGAGTGCAGCCTCTGCTTATAGGAGAATATCCTGGGCGGCAACTGTCATTCAGAAGCACTCTAGAGCATGGGTTCTGGCAAAAAGAGACCATGAACATTATCTTCACCTTAGAGCTGCAGTCATGAAAATACAAAGAGGGTACAGAAGATGGAAAACCCAGAAAATGGAGAAGGAAAACTGTGCTGCCAAAGTGATACAAACTGTGTTCAGGAAATGGTACGAGGACCAAATGGCTGGGAAAACAGCTGCTGCTGTAAAGATTCAGTCTTGGTACAGAATGCAGACGTGTCTCCATCAATACAAAAAGATAAAGAGAAGCACTGAGCTCATTCAAGCCCAGTACAGAGGTCATGCACAGAGGCGCTGCTTTCAGATGTTAAAACTACAGCACCACTCGGCTATTGTCATTCAAAGTGCCTACAGGGGGCATGCTGTCAGAAAACAGGTGGCAGAGATGAGATGTGCTGCTGTCCTAATCCAGAGCTGGTTCAGGGCCTCCGTCGAAAGGAAAATGTTATTGAGGATGAAATGTGCTGCAATTACCATACAGGCAGCCTATCGTGCGAAAGTGGCTCGAGAGGCCCTGAAAAAAGAGCACAAGGCAGCAACAGTAATCCAGACAGCTTTCAGGAAGCATGCTACCCAAAGGCGCTACCTTGTCCTGAGACAAGCTGCAGCTGTGATACAGCAAAAGTACAGAGCCACAATTTTGGCTCGTAAGACAAAGAAGGATTATGATGCCTTTAGGAATGCTGCACTTGCCTTACAAGCTCACTGGAGAGGCAGAGCTGACAGGAAGAGGATGGAGAAGCGGCATCAGTGTGCCACTCTGATACAGGCGCATTACCGTCGGCACAAATCGCAAGCAGAGTACAGGTCCAAGAAGGCCTGTGCTTTGGTTGTACAGCGTCACTACAGAGCTTATGTTGCTGGAAAGGAAATGAGAAAAACATACCTGAGCATGAGAGCAGCCTGTGTGACACTCCAGGCTGCCTTCAGAGGCATGAGAGTTAGGAAAGAGCTGAGGAAAAATCATAAGGCAGCCACTGTCATTCAGTCCTCAGTTAGGATGTTTATATGTAGGAAACGGTATTTCCTCCTCCAAAGTGCAGCGATTATCATTCAAAGTCAATACAGAGCTCTTCTGTTATGCAAGGCACAGCAAAAAGAATACATAGCGCTAAAGCTGGCGACCTTAAAGATACAAGCTGCCTATCGTGGATATAAATTGAGGGAAGATCTAAAGAAGAGGCACAACGCTGCCAGAGCAATCCAAGCTCAATTCAGGATGCACATGATGCGTATGGCCTACCTTGCAACCAAGTGTGCTGCCATCATTGTTCAGCAACGCTATAGGGCCAAAATGCTCAGAGATCAGCAGATGCAGAGGTACAGAACAATGAAATCTGCCGCTGTAGTTATCCAGGCAGCCTATCGTGGCCAAAGGACCAGAAGGAAGATTGTAGAGATGCATCAAGCTGCTACAATCATTCAGAGGAAGTTACATACTATTCGGGATAGAAATAGGTTCCTAGCTCTTAAAGCAGCAGTTCTTGTTTGTCAGCAGAGGTACAGAGCGGTGACTCTGGCAAGAAAAGACTGGTTGGTCTATATGTCAAAGCGCAGGGCAGTAATTTGTCTGCAGGCAGCCTACAGAGGCTGTAAGGTCAGAAAGCAGCTGCGTATCCAACATTCGGCAGCTATAACAATTCAGTCTCACTTCCGAAAGCATCAGCAGAGAACTTACTACAAGACCCTTTGCCGGGCTGCCAGTGTTTTGCAAGCACATTACAGAGCCAACAAGAAAATGAGAGAGGAGATGAAAGCCCTCGGGACCATGAGAAATGCGGCTGTTGTCTTACAAGCTGCATTCCGCGGAATGACATCCAGACGAATGATCAAACGAAGGTATCTGGCTGCCAGTGTAATTCAGAGAGCTTACAGAGCCCACTGTGAACATCAACAGTATCAGACCTTAAAATCCTCCATTCTCACCATTCAGCGAAGACATCGGGCCAATGTGGCAGCAAAGGAACAAATGGAAAAATACCAAAGGATGTGCAGTGCTGCTGTTGTTATCCAGGCAGCACACAGAGGCAATCAAGTCAGAAAGGAGGTGGCTCGTTGGCATCACGCTGCCACTGTGATCCAGTCATCATTCAGAAAGCACAGGAAGGAAGTCAAATTCCAGGCCATGCGTCTGTCCGCCATTATCATCCAGAGATACTATCGCTCCTGTATTCTGCAAAGACAGGACAGAGAAAAGTTTGTGAAAGTTAAACATTCAGTTATTGTCCTTCAGGCAGCTTTCAGAGGTCATCGTGTGCGAAGCAGACTTACCAAAATGCACAGAGCTGCTACTGTCATTCAAGCTAACTTCAAGAGGCATAAACAACAATCTGCATTGAGGAAACAACGCTGGGCAGCCTGTGTCTTACAGCAGAGGTTTAGAGCTCAGAGACAGAGAAACGCTGAGATTGAACATGATCAAAAGTGCAGAAAAGCAGCTGTTGTCTTACAAGCTGCATATCGTGAAATGAAATCCAGACAACTTGTCAAACGAAGGCATCAGGCTGCCATTGTTATCCAGAGGGCTTACAGAGCCCACTGTGAACACCAGCAGTATCAGACTCTAAAATCTTCAGTTCTCACCATTCAGCGACGGTATCGGGCCACTGTAGCTGCAAAAGAACAGATGCAAAAATACCAAAGGATGCGCAGTGCTGCTGTTGTTATCCAGGCGGCATGCAGGGGCAATCAAGTCAGAAAGGAGGTGGCTCGTTGGCATCAGACTGCCACTGTGATCCAGTCTGCATTCAGAAAGCACAGAGAGGAAGTCAAATTCCAGGCCATGCGTCTGTCTGCCATTATCATCCAGAGATACTATCGCTCCTGTATTCTGCAAAGACAGGACAGAGAAAAGTTCCTGAAAGCGAGACATTCTGTCATTATCCTTCAAGCAGCTTTCAGAGGTCATCGTGTGCGAAGTAGAGTTGCCAAAATGCACAGGGCAGCTACTGTCATTCAAGCTAACTTTAAGAAGCATAATCAGCAGTCAGCCTTCAGGAAACAACGCTGGGCAGCCTGTGTCTTACAGCAGAGGTTTAGAGCTCAGAGACAGAGAAATGCTGACATAAAACACTATCAGGAGGTCAGGAAAGCTGTTATTGTTTTACAAGCTGCCTTCCGTGGGCTGAAGTCCAGAAGAATCATCAAACAAAGACTTCATGCTGCCGGTGTTGTCCAAAGAGCTTACAGATTTTTCTTCGAACGCAAACAATATGTGAAATTGAAGTTTTCTGTCCTTACTATTCAGCGAAGATATCGGGCTTCTGTTGCAGCTAAAGCTCAAAGAATGCAATATGTGGAAATGCGCAATGCATCCATCACTATTCAGGCGGCATACAGAGGGTGGAAAGTCAGAAAGGAGGTGGCTCGTTGGCATCAGGCTGCCACTGTGATCCAGTCTGCATTCAGAAAGCACAGAGAGGAAGTCAAATTCCAGGCCATGCGTCTGTCTGCCATTATCATCCAGAGATACTATCGCTCCTGTATTCTTCAGAGGCAAGAAAGGGAAGAGTTTCTCAAAACAAGATATTCTGCCATCGTCCTTCAGGCAGCTTTCAGAGGTCATCGTGTGCGATGCAGCATTGCCAAAATGCACAGGGCAGCTACTGTCATTCAAGTTAACTTCAAGAGGCATAAAGAGCAATCAGCTTTCAGGAAACAATGCTGGGCAGCCTGTGTCTTACAGCAGAGGTTTAGAGCTCAGAGACAGAGAAACGCTGAGATTGAACATGATCAAAAGTGCAGAAAAGCAGCTGTTGTCTTACAAGCTGCATATCGTGAAATGAAATCCAGACAACTTGTCAAACGAAGGCATCAGGCTGCCATTGTTATCCAGAGGGCTTACAGAGCCCACTGTGAACACCAGCAGTATCAGACTCTAAAATCTTCAGTTCTCACCATTCAGCGACGGTATCGGGCCACTGTAGCTGCAAAAGAACAGATGCAAAAATACCAAAGGATGCGCAGTGCTGCTGTTGTTATCCAGGCAGCACGCAGGGGCAATCAAGTCAGAAAGGAGGTGGCTCGTTGGCATCAGGCTGCCACTGTGATCCAGTCTGCATTCAGAAAGCACAGAGAGGAAGTCAAATTCCAGGCCATGCGTCTGTCTGCCATTATCATCCAGAGATACTATCGCTCCTGTATTCTGCAAAGACAGGACAGAGAAAAGTTCCTGAAAGCGAGACATTCTGTCATTATCCTTCAAGCAGCTTTCAGAGGTCATCGTGTGCGAAGTAGAGTTGCCAAAATGCACAGGGCAGCTACTGTCATTCAAGCTAACTTTAAGAAGCATAATCAGCAGTCAGCCTTCAGGAAACAACGCTGGGCAGCCTGTGTCTTACAGCAGAGGTTTAGAGCTCAGAGACAGAGAAATGCTGACATAAAACACTATCAGGAGGTCAGGAAAGCTGTTATTGTTTTACAAGCTGCCTTCCGTGGGCTGAAGTCCAGAAGAATCATCAAACAAAGACTTCATGCTGCCCGTGTTGTCCAGAGAGCTTACAGATGTTTCTTCGAACGCAAACAATATGTGAAATTGAAGTTTTCTGTCCTTACTATTCAGCGAAGATATCGGGCTTCTGTTGCAGCTAAAGCTCAAAGAATGCAATATGTGGAAATGCGCAATGCATCCATCACTATTCAGGCGGCATACAGAGGGTGGAAAGTCAGAAAGGAGGTGGCTCGTTGGCATCAGGCTGCCACTGTGATCCAGTCTGCATTCAGAAAGCACAGAGAGGAAGTCAAATTCCAGGCCATGCGTCTGTCTGCCATTATCATCCAGAGATACTATCGCTCCTGTATTCTTCAGAGGCAAGAAAGAGGAGCATTCCTGAAATTGAAGCAATCAACGATCACCCTTCAGGCAGCTTTCAGAAGCTGGTGTGTCAGGAGGGATATAAGTCGACAAAATCAAGCCGCCATTGTAATCCAGTCGTGCTGGAGATGCTCTGTGCAGAAGCGTATCTTCCAGAGGAAGCGGGAAACTGCTGTGAAGCTTCAGCGGCGGGTCCGGGCAGTGCAGCTCGTCAGGTTGGAGAGGAACAACTACATCCGAATGAAGAAGGCTACCATCACACTTCAAACACACTGCAGAGCCTGGATTGCAAGACGACAGGTACGTTTGCTAGGAATTTTCACACCTTTCAGACAGCCTTTATTTGGTATTCACTAATCTTGTAGACATTTTACATTGCCCATAACAGATTATCATCATTTTAAGAAATAAGAAGTTGATATTGTTGTGAGAGAAAATGTAATTAAACCACTGTCTGCCTGGAAAGATGCGGACTATATTAACATCTGATATGTTGTGAACGTGCCAGTAGGCTACACAAAAAAGCTTACCTTCCTTTACATTCTATGTTGTTCCAGGTACTAGAGAGAGCCAAGGCAGAGAGGAGGCTCCGTTTTACATCAGCGGTCTTCTACCATCTCAGTGCCATAAAGATCCAACGAGCACTCCGATCCCATTGGGCTTTGGAGTCGGCCAAAAAACAAATCCATTCTGTCATCACAATACAGGTACAGACACAGAACCCGCAATGAATGACATTTTGAAAAAAAATCTGTCACTTCTGATGAATTCAATGAATCGGTGAACATTTCTTACAATGATTTCCTTTTGTTTTCCTAGCGATGTGTAAAGGCGAGGCAGCAGAGGAGACGGTATCTTGAGGACAGGAGGAATGTGGTTGTCGCCCAGAGAGCAGTCAAGCGTTGGTTAGCTCGTCGCTTCAAGGCGGCATCTGTCATCCAGCAAGCCGCCAGAAAATTCCTCCTCCTTAGGCGCCAGAAGAGGGTTGAACAGGGCATTGTCAAAGCTCAGGTAATTCAACTAGTGGTTCATTTTCCACAAATTACTTCTGTAAATTAAATGATAGGCTCACTGTATTTTTAGCAGGTCTTTCAATAAGAGGCCATACGAGCGTTGAAACTTTTTTTTTGTGGTTATTATTCTTGTTCATATTGGCTTTGCTCTGCTTTTAAAGGAAGGGATGAAGGACAACATTCACTCCATCCTGTTGTTTTCTTCATTAGTGGACACAGTAGTCAATAACATGATTGACCCAAAGGCATACGACATTTTAACTTCAAACTAAAACATATGATCTCATGAGGACAAAAAGGCTAAATCTTTTTAGGAAAATATAATTAAATCTTCTAATCGTCTTTCTCCTCTTCATCTCCCCTGAAGGCTCTCTGGAGAGGACACCGCTCCCGTCGACTGAATGACAATGCCGAGGTGGTGAAGTT
The DNA here is from genome assembly GCF_902827165.1 of Trematomus bernacchii. NCBI lineage: Eukaryota > Metazoa > Chordata > Actinopteri > Perciformes > Nototheniidae > Trematomus > Trematomus bernacchii. Next base: position 18,577,989 of record NW_022987739.1, read on the forward strand.
GAGACAGCGCTTACGTGAAGTCTCCGCCTGCGTCAGAGAGGAGGACAAATTGTGCAACAAGACGTCCTCTGCCCTGGACTACCTCCTCCGATACAAACACTTCTCGTACATCCTTGAGGCTTTGAGAAACCTAGGTGAGGTTTGATCTATTTTCTGATAATGCATCCATATGATGCGACCATAAAGATTCCTGCTAAAACCAAGTAGCTTTTAAAGGAAGATTACCTATTTGGGTAGTTAATGAAAGACAGCGGTGTTTATTCTCTTACCATATCCAGATTTTTACCGTTTGGTGTGTTTTGTTCCTTGTGTGTGTGCGCAGAGACTGCAACCAGACTGTCCCCAGAGTGCTGCGAGCGGCTGGTGGAGAGCGGAGCCACAAACACCATCTTTACACTCATCCGCTGCTGCAACAGGAGCGTCCCCTGCATGGACGTCATCACCTACTCCATCCAGATCCTCCTCAACCTCTCCAAGGTACAAACCGTGCCTGCTCTGCTCATGAAATGTTGCCATAAAAAATGTATCCGGCTATCATGCTCTTGGTGTGAAAAAATAAGATAATGGAGAGAACAGTAATCTGTTAAACAATACTTTAACATTCAAAGCTACACTTCTTCTATTGATAGGAAGGTAGGGACATATACAATATATAGCTGAGTCTTTCCTATTTTGTCCTAGTTATTGAATGGACAAAGAGTTGGGCTTTCAAAGCCAAGTTGACACTTTGGTTTGAACAGTATGTTTTTTTTTTTGGTCACAAAATGCGTAATAAGATAATATTCCAACACAAATCTATCTAGCATGAGACTATCACAAAGAGTTTTGAAGTTTTCAAATCCACGTTTGCCAGTGCCCTCTTGGCTCTTTGGGACCAGGTGTGAAAAAAGAAGGTTAAAACGTTTTTTTTTAGGGGATTCAAATCTTAAACCTAACTTTCATGAACTCGAAACACAGTGAGATAGAGTTAGTGATTCAAACGAAGTCACAGACAACATCCGTCTGTACAAAGCTTTTGTAGCAACGTGCCACAAGGTAGCCAATTGTTGATGTAAAACAAACAAAAGTTCACAACATATAACTATGTATTGTGCTTAGTTCATGTTGCAGTACCTATAGTTCTACTGCACATGGTGCTGAAAAGCAGGTTATTATTTAAATGATCTGACATGAGTTATGTTCACATGTTTAACGCTAGTGAGTAAAGCTGAGGATGATGTAGAGCCACAGCATTTCTTCAACAGCTCTCACTTCCCCACAAACTTACAGCTTGTCAGTTCCTTGTTTCATGTTAGGCTCAGTTTCTCTTCCTTAAAACAGTTCAGACGGATGTGTTTTTCTAAGTTTTAAAGGTAGGGTAGGTAAGTTTGAGAAACCGGCTCGAGATACACTTTTTGTTATATTCCATGGAATGCTCTTAACATCCCGATAGCAATAAATATCTTAAGTGCTTTGACAAAAAATCCATAAAAAAATGTCATCTGTGGAAGCTGTAGTACTGTAAAAAGCACGACCAATCATCTGAGCCGGCCCGGCTAAAATAACTGGATGGCCTACCTGCCCGTCAGCCTTCCATCTGTGCACACACTTATCTCGTGCCCTCATTGGTCATGTGCGCGTTCGTGTGTGTTGGAGGAGGGGCTCTGTAAGGAAGTGGCAGATTTTTTCCGGCTGTGTATTTTCAAATTCTAGCGCACTCGAGCTGGTCTCTCCAAAATGACCTACCCCACCTTTAAGTGTAATTGTTTCTGTTCCCACAGTTTAATGCGCAACATTGTGGTAACTGCTTGAACATTCTGCAGTGTCTGCATTTTATTCATGAGGAACACATTAAGAAATAAATCTAACTATAACATTTGTAGTACATGGTTCTATGAAATATGTTTTCCAGTGATTTAAAACCTAGGGAGACTACTTGATTTACAGTAATCTATTACATGTCCTGAACTAAGTTAATTTCAGAAAGACCCTTAGATGTATTAAATACAAGTTAATTGTGTCTAATAGTTTTTTGTCAGATAATTGTGTGTTACAGGCTTAAATAAGTAGTTTACAAAATGTGGATTCAAATTGTTAGACTTGGAAATTCTGCTTTTTCAAAGTGAAACATTTTCCATTAATGGCTATACATAATGGTTAAAAAAAAAAAAGAATACAAAAAAATCTGAAGTTCAACAGTTGGTACAGCTCCACAATTAGATGTTTGTCCTCATGTGTAAATAGCAGTTTGGACTTTTAACCTTTTTTTATATTGGAAGAAGAGGGAGGAAGGTGGGGTAAGAAAAGGAATGCCAGTACATTATACAATGGCTTCAAACCAACAGATGGTTTAATCGGAGCCTTCCAAAGGAATGATGAAGCAAAAGCATTGATGGTTTTAAAAAGTAAAATATGTAGTTTGTTTGATTCCCTGTGTTTTTCTTCCTTTCCTCTCCCCCACTCTTTCGTGGTATTCCTTCCATAGTACCACAAGACCATTGAGGCAGTGTATTCGGTGGAAAACTCTGTCGAGACTCTGCTGGACCTGCTGCAGAGATACCGTGAGAAAGCTGGAGATAAAGTGGCAGAAAAGGGCGGCAGCATCTTCACAAAGGCCTGCTTCCTTCTTGCTCTCCTCCTGCAAGACAAGTACCGCGTTGTGGTCCGTAGCTCCTCTGACATAAATACTGTTGAAATATGTTATTATAGAATTCACACAACCAAATTCTAATCTGACAGAAACTGCTATTGTAGTTTTGTAATAAATGTGAACTCTCTTATTTATAGGAGGTTATGAAGCTACCCAAAGTGTTGGATAGGCTACGCAGTATCTACCGCCTCACCGCTCGCAAACACAAGATGGACGCTGAAAGAACTGTTACGAAACAGAAAATGAACGCATCAATCAACGGGAGCTTTTTCTTTCAAACGACGCCTCGTAAATCCCGCCCTGTGCCAAAGTACGTTTTTAATTTGTCTATGTACAGTAAAGTGTTTGTCTGAGATTCACAGATTTCATGTGTTTTGCAGTGGTAACTGACATCCTGTTTGTTTTTCAGATTTGCACCGGATTGGGTTCTCAGAAGGGACAAGCTCAAAGATATTGTGGATCCTCTCCGGGCCATTCAGATGGTGGCAAACACACTCTCTATTGTGTTGTAAATACAGGCTTTTAAATCTTCATTTTATCATCTCATTCTTGTGCTTCAGAAAATATAGTTTTTTGTATTTGAGGTTTTTTTTACTATTGCATTTCCATGATTTCCATGTAAATATTAAAATGGATATGTTTCTTATACACGGGCCAGTTTCATCTATCTATCTAATGGGTTTTATACTGAAATGAGGCTGAACAGGTGGGTGTTTAAATGAAATTCAGGGTAACTTGCTCCCAGGTGGGAAGTTTTAGCCACCTAATGTAATTGTTAGCACTGTTAACAAAGCACTCTACAATGAGGTATGTTAAAGCATTGGTATAATTAATTATATGTACAATGATGTTCATCATTGTATTAAGATTATTACATCTTTTAAATAGCTTCCCTATCATTAGACCTAAATATCTCCATGTCAATGCAGAATTGTATAACTAGACAATTATGGCATTCTAATTTTAATTGGATGGTGGTTAAAGTCTTAAATATGTTTATAAGCTTTCATGTCATATGAACTATTTCGTGTAAAACAATGCAGCATTAAATTACTAAATAGGATCTGAAATCTGCAGTTTTTAAATTGAAAATAAGCTCCTATATTATGGGAACTAATGACTTGAAATCAATTCAATATCATATGACTAAACTAAACATTGGATACATCTCTTTATCTTTTATATATGTTTAATGTTTTAATTTAATTGTATACTAATATCTTTGAAAAATAAGCTGTTTCTTTATTGAAAAGTCAAATTTCTTTGCAATAGCTTTCATTTCATGAGACCCATTGACTTCCAATCCATACCAGATTTTATTTCTACGCTGGCTAAATTCTAATCGTTTCTTTTTGCTCATGGTATGCTACAGACTGTATTTAGGAGGCAGAAAAGAGACAGAGATGTGTCATGTATGCTTTATTAACATTTATACAGTTGACAACATCAAAGAGGAGACGGAATCAGTTCATAACTCTGCATAATCAGTTTTTTACTTTGATCTACTGTTGACTAAAACTCTTGGCAAGTAGGCAAGACAATAACACCACTATTACACCTCTGAAGTAATGATACTGAACCAACAGGTATTCCTCTGGCACACCTAAACTCAATTATTTCATCATGAGTGAAATATGTACTGCCATTATATTTAACGGTAATATTATGTTGTCTATTGTCGTCTTCATTCACGGTACAGGGTTCTGCAAGAGACAATCAACATAGCATTTGGATAAGGGCAGGAATGACTAAAGCATACTGCATTCACAACTTTTGCCAATGTTGGGCAATAGTTGAGCGATTTAGAGGGCTAGTTGGTGAGCTAAAATAATTGGAGAGCTGATTGCTTACATGCCAGCCAGCAGGCCCAGCACAAGTAATTCAAACTAACTCTCTGACCTTATTTCTATTTACTCTGTGCTGTGCCATTCACTCTCCCCCTGGAATTATATAAATATACATAAATACTTACATAAATATAGCCCTCTGTTAGCTTGGGAGCTTAGCTTGGTTGCTAATGTGACAATAAGCTGACAGTTTATTTGAGACACATTGCCTCTTGGCACCTAACTGTTTACAAACCATTCCTCTTTTGTTGAACAGTTTAAACTCTGGCAGAGGAGGTTAAATAAAAGGGCCACACAGCTCAAATGCTAAAACAGCTTTCCATATTTCGTACTCTGTTATTGCCATGAACGTAGGTAAGGCACAAATGACATGTTGCATAAATGGATTTCATCAATTAGGTTTCCAATCAAATTACAACATGCAACGACTCTAACCATTTTAAAATGAAGTTTGATTTTCACTTTTCAATATTGCACATGTTATTAAAAGAAGAACCTGTAACTTACGGATGCATCTCGTGTGTCCAGTCCATACACCATTGACGCAGGTTTTGTAAGGCTCTCCCTCCATGGTGTAGTATGCCTGGCACATGTATTCAACCATATCATTATGGCTGTTATTACTTTTCCTGGTGTACTTGAGGTCTCCATCGGCAATGATTGGTGCTGTGCCACAACCTAGAACTTCTAAAAAGTATATCATACAGTTCAGTTACTGGATTGTAGAAGTGACAACCATTCTCAAACATAAATATACTCTATATTTGTATGTACTGTAGACTAAAAGATAAGCACAGGAATTACAATATATATAATGATATGTAGTTTTAGTGGGGATGATCCCTTTTTATTTTGGCCTAATACCAATATGTGAGCCTTGAGTGTGAGAGGCTGCATGTGTTTAAAAGAGTATTCATAGTGTTCAGTCATGTGACCAGAGCAGAAACCCTGGCAACACCATAGAGCTACAGCAAAGGTGTAAGCAAAAGGCTGGTTGTATCTATTTTTTAACTTCACAAAGCTCCCTGCAAAAATGCTGACTTACTGATAGTGTGCATCAAGGGATCACATTGAGTGTCCTTAAGCACTTTTGACAGAGTGGCAGACCAAAGCCCTCACTGACATTGTGGGAATGCGTCCAAAGTCTTACAATGTGCTATTACCAGTACTTTGCATAACTCTGTTTATATTACGTTCACAACATATTTATTGTTGAGTTCTTATATAACATATAGGAGACAAGCTCATGTTGCTGGACATGATGCCTGAGACATTCTAGTTTTCAATAGAAACATTTAATTGTTTTAAAGAATACAAATCCATGTGAGACTGCAACTTTTGAACATGCTGTCGACATGCTAACATGCTGAATTTAACCAGGCTAAACTAAGATAGTTGACCTGATACCTTTACAGCATGCTAGCATTGCAATGATCAGGATGATAACAAGATAGCATTGTTATCTAAATGAAAGTTTAGAGTGCAGTAAATCAAGAGAGGAGCTTCATTTATCATTTTCAAGTAAACAGGCGTGTGTTGAGGGGAGAGAAAAAGCATGAAGTAGAAATTGTTCAACAGTACACATTTTGAAACTGATGAAACAGGGTCATCGAAGTAGTTAAGCAATTTAAAGTCACTGAAGATGTTATTTTTTAGCTGTTAAGAGAACACGCTAAGACCATGCTAATTAAACACCCAAAGCCAATCCCTCTATAATTTTCCTTTAAGCTGTATTTGTTGTATGATTTGTTGTTTGACTTTACCTGAACAGCTCTGAATCCCATTCCAACCATTTTCTTCACAGGTAAGAGTAACAATTATTTCAACGGTGTTCTTGCATGCATATCGGATGCGATCATTTAGGCTGTAACTTTCCCTTACAACGCCAATTTAGGTAGGGTGCAGTGGGAAAACATACAGTGCCTCAAGTGTCAGATGTATCTCTGCATTTCAAAAAAGGATGGAGTTCTACAAATGAGGGCTCAATATTTGTTGCATTGAGTTGTTGTGCTCTAATGTTGTCTAAATGTACTTGTATGTTAATGTTGTTACTATGCTTCGCATAACTAACACCCGGTGTCCTCTACAAAGGACACACAATAAAACCAAAATAAAAAAATATTTTTTTAGTTTTTGTTAGTCATGATGTTTATACCACCCTAAAGACTTGTGTGATCAAAAGAAAAAGAAGTAAATTCCTGACTGTTCCTGTGCTTAGCTGCATTTAGTTCATGGGACTCTTTTTTTTAAAAGTAGCCTTTACAGTAAACAATATAGTATATAGTAAAAACTCCCCCCCTATAGCCAAGTATGGAAACAAAATAACAGATATCTTATAAACATAAGGTTTACTTCACAATACCTTCACAAAGTGGATTTGGGTGCCATCCATCTTGGGTGCATGTGGCACTGCTGGCGCCATCTTTCCTCCTGTAGCCTGTCTCACACCCGTAACGTGTCGTCTCACCCGATTTGAATATTTTCTGCCGACGATTGTCCCATGAAGACACATGTGGGACTCCTTGTGTGCTGCACGTAACCTCTAGAATAAGAAAATGTTTTGTAAATCTCAAGTAATCCAGACATGATTGATAACCATCATCACAGTTTATGAAATATAAAAAAATAAAACAGCATTCACAGCAGTATATACCTTGGCATACAGGTCTGATAGTCCACTCTCCGTCCTCTTTGCATGTAGTTACGACTGAGGTCGGTTGATACCCAAAAATCCAGTACTTCTCTTCACAAGTTACTGTCACTTGGTCACCAGGTAGAAACGTGTTTCTATAAGCAGGTTCATAGCTGGTTCCTTTCAGCCCTGGCAGTTGTAGTTTACATGTTATTGCTGTATTTGTTGAAAAATAAACATATTATCCGTCAGAACCTATATTTATTGGGAAGTGTCACCAGTACACTGCATTACTCAGTTCTTACTTACGTTCACACAGAGGTGTGGGGCTCCATTCTGCTCTTACTCCTTGCTCTGTGCATTTTGAAGATCTGGCTTCAGCGCGTCTAAATGAGGGTTTACACTGAAACTCCAGGACTTGATTTTCTATGTACTCTTGGATTTGTCCAAGGACATCACCATTTTCAATCTCGGGTGCTGTACATATTATCCCTGTTGAATAATACACAAGCAAGAATAAAGATTTCTGAAAGGTCACCTATTATGCAAAATCCACTTTTTCATGCATCTTATACATACACATGTGTCCCCTCTGTGTAAAGAGATTCTGAGAGTTTCAGGAAAAAAGATTTGCTCACTTTTTGTCCTGATCCATTATATAAAAACCTGTCTGAAAATGAGCTGATCAGATTTCGGCCACTTTACAAGCCAATTACACAAGTTATTGGCTTGTGTAACCATTAGCCTATAACCAACCAAGGTAACACCCCCCCCCCCTTATCACCTGAATCTCCTCCTAGAGCACCATTGTGTTCTTTTTAACTAAATATCTCTCAAAAGGGCGAGGGGAGTGGCTCCTTATTTTCATCTAAAGTAACAGACAGAGAATCAGCCCTTTTGAAACAGGGCTGAAACAGAGGGGTTTATGGGATGCTACAATGCATGATCTGTTTGGTGTTTGGAGCCAAACACTTCAGAGACATGTTTTGTATATGACTGAGAACTATAATATATTGATGAAAAACAGTATAATAGGGGACCTTTAAGGTAAAGGCAAATGAAAAAGCCATAGAGTGGAATGCGCCTTGAACAACTGGAGGGGCGTGGTGGTATTAAATATTTTGCTTTTTTTACATTTTACATGGTGGTCATTATTTGCTTTTTGTTATGTTGGTGTTCTTGACAGGGTGATTAATAGTGTATGTGTGTCTGTCTACCTCTTTCCCTCTATTTTCAAATACAAATGTTTACTTTCAACAAAATATTTGTGTTTCTGCACATATCTCTGTCCTGCAGAACTATCTACATACAGAACAAAGTCCATAAGAAATTAGTGTGCTTTTGATTGAGCACCAGAGTTTGAAGTTGGTTGGAAAAAGTGTCTCGTATTTTAAATGAAGTGTGTGCCATTTGGTGCACACTTCAAGTGTTTATCCTCCAGAGACCCACCCTCCCTCCTCTGTGGAGCACATTGGGTTTTGGTCCATTACTTTGAGCTTATACATGCCACAGCATTAAGTCCAATTGTACTCCACAGAGGACATCCTGGGCTTTTCAAACATATGACATAATGTGGGGGTGTGGCTTTGAAAAAGATAATTTCATTGTATTTCAAAATGGCGTCCAACAACACAAGCACTATTTATAGAAAGAGAAATGGTAAGTTTGTCATTTTGTAATTACCAGTGTTGTGAGTTCAATATTTTTAATTAATTATAGTAAGGGAACATCTTAGGAGTTAGTGTAGTGAGTTTCAGAGCAGTGTCATACTTATTTGACCTAAAACTAACTGTTTTTAGGAATGTCCTCTGAGGAGGACATGGGGATTTGCTAACTTTTTATTTCCCCCATTTTACACAACACAAATGGAGTCCACTATGGGCCAAAACTAACACTTAGGTTTCTGTAGGGTTCATGGCAGACGGATGCAGTGGGAAAACATACATCAAGTGCCTCAAGTGTCAGATGTATCTCTGCATTTCAAAAAAGGATGGAGTTCTACAAATGAGGGCTCAATATTTGTTGCATTGAGTTGTTGTGCTCTAATGTTGTCTAAATGTACTTGTATGTTAATGTTGTTACTATGCTTCGCATAACTAACACCCGGTGTCCTCTACAAAGGACACTCAATAAAATAAAAATATATTCTATTAGTTTTTGTTAGTCATGATGTTTATACCACCCTAAAGACTTGTGTGATCAAAAGAAAAAAGCATGTGTAAGCAATTGAAAACAAAAGAAGTAAATTCCTGACTGTTCCTGTGCTTAGCTGCATTTAGTTCATGGGACTCTTTTTTTTTAAAAGTAGCCTTTACAGTAAACAATATAGTATATAGTAAAAACTCCCCCCCTATAGCCAAATATGGAAACAAAATAAAAGATATCTTATAAACATAAGGTTTACTTCACAATACCTTCACAAAGTGGATTTGGGTGCCATCCATATCGGGTGCATGTGGCCCTGCTGGCGCCATCTTTCCTCCTGTAGCCTGTCTCACACCAGTAACGTTCCGCCTCTCCCAATTTGAATGTTTGCTGCCAACGACTGTCCCATGAAGACACATGTGGGACTCCTTGTGTGCTGCACGTAACCTCTAGAATAAGAAAATGTTTTGTAAATCTCAAGTAATCCAGACATGATTGATAACCATCATCACAGCTTATGAAATATAAAAATATAAAACAGCATTCACAGCAGTTTCATACCTTGGCATAGAGGGCTGATAGTCCACTCTCCGTCCTCTTTGCATGTAGTTACGACTGAGGTCGGTTGATACCCAAAAATCCAGTACTTGTCTTCACAAGTTACTGTCACTTGGTCACCAGGTAGAAACGTGTTTCTAGAAGCAGGTTCATAGCTGGTTCCTTTCAGCCCTGGCAGTTGTAGTTTACATGTTATTGCTGTATTTGTTGAAAAATAAACACATTATCCATCAGAACCTATATTTATTGGTAAGTGTCACCAGTACACTGCATTACTCAGTTTTTACTTACGTTCACACAGAGGTGTGGGGCTCCATTCTGCTCTTACTCCTCGCTCTGTGCATTTTGAAGATCTGGCTTCAGCGCGTCTAAATGAGGGTTTACACTGAAACTCCAGGACTTGATTTTCTATGTACTCTTGGATTTGTCCAAGCACATCACCATTTTCAATCTCGGGTGCTGTACATATTATCCCTGTTGAATAATACACAAGCAAGAATAAAGATTTCTGAAAGGTCACCTATTATGCAAAATCCACTTTTTCATGCATCTTATACATACACATGTGTCCCCTCTGCGTAAAGAGATTCTGAGAGTTTCAGGAAAAAAGATTTGCTCACTTTTTGTCCTGATCCATTATATAAAAACCTGTCTGAAAATGAGCTGATCAGATTTCGGCCACTTTACAAGCCAATTACACAAGTTATTGGCTTGTGTAACCATTAGCCTATAACCAACCAAGGTAACACCCCCCCCCCCTTATCACCTGAATCTCCTCCTAGAGCACCATTGTGTTCTTTTTAACCAAATATCTCTCAGAGGGGCGAGGGGAGTGGCTCCTTATTTTCATCTAAAGTAACAGACAGAGAATCAGCCCTTTTGAAACAGGGCTGAAACAGAGGGGTTTATGGGATGCTACAATGCATGATCTGTTTGGTGTTTGGAGCCAAACACTTCAGAGACATGTTTTGTATATGAATGAGAACTACAATATATTGATGAAAAACAGTATAATAGGGGAACTTTAAGGTAAAGGCAAATGAAAAAGCCATAGAGTGGAATGCGCCTTGAACAACTGGAGGGGCGTGGTGGTATTACATATTTTGCTTTTTTTACATTTTACATGGTGGTCATTATGTGCTTTTTGTTATGTTGGTGTTCTTGACAGGGTGATTAATAGTGTATGTGTGTCTGTCTACCTCTTTCCCTCTATTTTCAAATACAAATGTTTACTTTCAACAAAATATTTGTGTTTCTGCACATATCTCTGTCCTGCAGAACTATCTACATACAGAACAAAGTCCATAAGAAATTAGTGTGCTTTTGATTGAGCACCAGAGTTTGAAGTTGGTTGGAAAAAGTGTCTCGTATTTTAAATGAAGTGTGTGCCATTTGGTGCACACTTCAAGTGTTTATCCTCCAGAGACCCACCCATTCATTTTTGTCCTCTGTGGAGCACATTGGGTTTTGGTCCATTACTTTGAGCTTATACATGCCACAGCATTAAGTCCAATTGTACTCCACAGAGGACATCCTGGGCTTTTCAAACATATGACATAATGTGGGGGTGTGGCTTTGAAAAAGATAATTTCATTGTATTTCAAAATGGCGTCCATCAACACAAGCACTATTTATAGAAAGAGAAATGGTAAGTTTGTCATTTTGTAATTACCAGTGTTGTGAGTTCAATATTTTTAATTAATTATAGTAAGGGAACATCTTAGGAGTTAGTGTAGTGAGTTTTCAGAGCAGTGTCATACTTATTTGACCTAAAACTAACTGTTTTTAGGAATGTCCTCTGAGGAGGACATGGGGATTTGCTAACTTTTTATTTCCCCCATTTTACACAACACAAATGGAGTCCACTATGGGCCAAAACTAACACTTAGGTTTCTGTAGGGTTCATGGCAGACGGATGCAGTGGGAAAACATACATCAAGTGCCTCAAGTGTCAGATGTATCTCTGCATTTCAAAAAAGGATGGAGTTCTACAAATGAGGGCTCAATATTTGTTGCATTGAGTTGTTGTGCTCTAATGTTGTCTAAATGTACTTGTATGTTAATGTTGTTCCTATATGCTTCGCATAACTAACACCCGGTGTCCTCTACAAAGGACACTCAATAAAATAAAAATACATTCTATTAGTTTTTGTTAGTCATGATGTTTATACCACCCTAAAGACTTGTGTGATCAAAAGAAAAAAGCATGTGTAAGCAATTGAAAACAAAAGAAGTAAATTCCTGACTGTTCCTGTGCTTAGCTGCATTTAGTTCATGGGACTCTTTTTTTTTTAAAGTAGCCTTTACAGTAAACAATATAGTATATAGTAAAAACTCCCCCCCTATAGCCAAATATGGAAACAAAATAAAAGATATCTTATAAACATAAGGTTTACTTCACAATACCTTCACAAAGTGGATTTGGGTGCCATCCATCTCGGGTGCATGTGGCCCTGCTGGCGCCATCTTTCCTCCTGTAGCCTGTCTCACACCAGTAACGTTCCGCCTCTCCCAATTTGAATGTTTGCTGCCAACGACTGTCCCATGAAGACACATGTGGGACTCCTTGTGTGCTGCACGTAACCTCTAGAATAAGAAAATGTTTTGTAAATCTCAAGTAATCCAGACATGATTGATAACCATCATCACAGCTTATGAAATATAAAAATATAAAACAGCATTCACAGCAGTTTCATACCTTGGCATAGAGGTCTGATAGTCCACTCTCCGTCCTCTTTGCATGTAGTTACGACTGAGGTCGGTTGATACCCAAAAATCCAGTACTTGTCTTCACAAGTTACTGTCACTTGGTCACCAGGTAGAAACGTGTTTCTAGAAGCAGGTTCATAGCTGGTTCCTTTCAGCCCTGGCAGTTGTAGTTTACATGTTATTGCTGTATTTGTTGAAAAATAAACACATTATCCATCAGAACCTATATTTATTGGTAAGTGTCACCAGTACACTGCATTACTCAGTTTTTACTTACGTTCACACAGAGGTGTGGGGCTCCATTCTGCTCTTACTCCTCGCTCTGTGCATTTTGAAGATCTGGCTTCAGCGCGTCTAAATGAGGGTTTACACTGAAACTCCAGGACTTGATTTTCTATGTACTCTTGGATTTGTCCAAGCACATCACCATTTTCAATCTCGGGTGCTGTACATATTATCCCTGTTGAATAATACACAAGCAAGAATAAAGATTTCTGAAAGGTCACCTATTATGCAAAATCCACTTTTTCATGCATCTTATACATACACATGTGTCCCCTCTGCGTAAAGAGATTCTGAGAGTTTCAGGAAAAAAGATTTGCTCACTTTTTGTCCTGATCCATTATATAAAAACCTGTCTGAAAATGAGCTGATCAGATTTCGGCCACTTTACAAGCCAATTACACAAGTTATTGGCTTGTGTAACCATTAGCCTATAACCAACCAAGGTAACACCCCCCCCCCCTTATCACCTGAAATCTCCTCCTAGAGCACCATTGTGTTCTTTTTAACCAAATATCTCTCAGAGGGGCGAGGGAGTGGCTCCTTATTTTCATCTAAAGTAACAGACAGAGAATCAGCCCTTTTGAAACAGGGCTGAAACAGAGGGGTTTATGGGATGCTACAATGCATGATCTGTTTGGTGTTTGGAGCCAAACACTTCAGAGACATGTTTTGTATATGAATGAGAACTATAATATATTGATGAAAAACAGTATAATAGGGGAACTTAAGGTAAAGGCAAATGAAAAAGCCATAGAGTGGAATGCGCCTTGAACAACTGGAGGGGCGTGGTGGTATTACATATTTTGCTTTTTTTACATTTTACATGGTGGTCATTATGTGCTTTTTGTTATGTTGGTGTTCTTGACAGGGTGATTAATAGTGTATGTGTGTCTGTCTACCTCTTTCCCTCTATTTTCAATACAAATGTTTACTTTCAAACAAAATATTTGTGTTCTGCACATATCTCTGTCCTGCAGAACTATCTACATACAGAACAAAGTCCATAAGAAATTAGTGTGCTTTTGATTGAGCACCAGAGTTTGAAGTTGGTTGGAAAAAGTGTCTCGTATTTTAAATGAAGTGTGTGCCATTTGGTGCACACTTCAAGTGTTTATCCTCCAGAGACCCACCCATTCATTTTTGTCCTCTGTGGAGCACATTGGGTTTTGGTCCATTACTTTGAGCTTATACATGCCACAGCATTAAGTCCAATTGTACTCCACAGAGGACATCCTGGGCTTTTCAAACATATGACATAATGTGGGGGTGTGGCTTTGAAAAAGATAATTTCATTGTATTTCAAAATGGCGTCCAACAACACAAGCACTATTTATAGAAGAGAAATGGTAAGTTTGTCATTTTGTAATTACCAGTGTTGTGAGTTCAATATTTTTAATTAATTATAGTAAGGGAACATCTTAGGAGTTAGTGTAGTGAGTTTTCAGAGCAGTGTCATACTTATTTGACCTAAAACTAAATGTTTTTAGGAATGTCCTCTGAGGAGGACATGGGGATTTGCTAACTTTTTATTTCCCCCATTTTACACAACACAAATGGAGTCCACTATGGGCCAAAACTAACACTTAGGTTTCTGTAGGGTTCATGGCAGACGGATGCAGTGGGAAAACATACATCAAGTGCCTCAAGTGTCAGATGTATCTCTGCATTTCAAAAAAGGATGGAGTTCTACAAATGAGGGCTCAATATTTGTTGCATTGAGTTGTTGTGCTCTAATGTTGTCTAAATGTACTTGTATGTTAATGTTGTTACTATGCTTCGCATAACTAACACCCGGTCTCCTCTACAAAGGACACTCAATAAAATAAAAATATATTCTTTTAGTTTTTGTTAGTCATGATGTTTATACCACCCTAAAGACTTGTGTGATCAAAAAAAAAAGCATGTGTAAGCAATTGGAAAAAAAAGAAGTAAATTCCTGACTGTTCCTGTGCTTAGCTGCACTTAGTTCATGGGACTCTTTTTTTTAAGAGTAGCCTTTACAGTAAACAATATAGTATATAGTAAAAAACTCCCCCCCAATAGCCAAATATGGAAAACAAAATAACAGATATCTTATAAACATAAGGTTTACTTCACAATACCTTCACAAAGTGGATTTGGGTGCCATCCATCTCGGGTGCATGTGGCCCTGCTGGCGCCATCTTTCTTCCTGTAGCCTGTCTCACACCAGTAACGTTCCGTCTCTCCCATTTGAATGTTGCTGCCAACGACTGTCCCATGAAGACACATGTGGGACTCCTTGTGTGCTGCACGTAACCTCTAGAATAAGAAAATGTTTTGTAAATCTCAAGTAATCCAGACATATTGATAACCATCATCACAGCTTATGAAATATAAAAATATAAAACAGCATTCACAGCAAGTTTCATACCTTGGCATAGAGGGCTGATAGTCCACTCTCCGTCCTCTTTGCATGGTAGTTACGACTGAGGTCGGTTGATACCCAAAAATCCAGTACTTGTCTTCACAAGTTACTGTCACTTGGTCACCAGGTAGAAACGTGTTTCTAGAAGCAGGTTCATAGCTGGTTCCTTCAGCCCTGGCAGTTGTAGTTTACATGTTATTGCTGTATTTGTTGAAAAATAAACACATTATCCGTCAGAACCTATATTTATTGGGAAGTGTCACCAGTACACTGCATTACTCAGTTAATACTTACGTTCACACAGAGGTGTGGGGCTCCATTCTGCTCTTACTCCTCGCTCTGTGCATTTTGAAGATCTGGCTTCAGCGCGTGTAAATGAGGGTTTACACTGAAACTCCAGGACTTGATTTTCTTTGTACTCTTGGATTTGTCCAAGCACATCACCATTTTCAATCTCGGGTGCTGTACATATTATCCCTGTTGAATAATACACAAGCAAGAATAAACATTTCTGAAAGGTCACCAGTACACTGCATTACTCAGTTTTTACTTACGTTCACACAGAGGTGTGGGGCTCCCAACAAACATTACCCCAACACATTTTAAATGTAGCGTTTTTAAAAATAATTTAGGGAATGAAACAGAAATAAACAGAATGAAAATTTCCCTTGAATTTTCAGTTAAACTGTAAATAATAATAGTTAAAATAAAGTGAAACAAACCATTTAGAAATGAATACTAGTCTCCAATAAAGAAAAATAAGATCACCCTTTAATGAGCAAAGATTCAGTTTTTGGGTGCTGAACATATTATCTTTGTTGCATAATACACATAAGCAAGAATACAAATGTATTTAGGAAAAGGCTCATTAAAAAGCCGTAGTGTGGATGCAGCCTGTAACAATGGGGTGTGGGAGGGCATGGTGGTATAACATCTGTTGCTGTTTTTTTAACTGCAGGTTCATAGCTGGTTCCTTCCAGTGGTGGCAGATATAGTTTTCATTTTATTGTTGCACTGTCCGTCACAGCACCAGTTTTCAGTGGTTTGTCTGATATAACAAGTCAATTGAAGTTACTCAGTTCACACATAGGTTCACATTAAGTCCTGGATATGGTTTTATTCATATATAGAGAAACAGAGGGATCATAAATAATTCCCCCTCTTGCTTACCTTCCTGTTGTAAAGACGTATCCATTTTAAGGCATAGTATAAAGAACCCAAGAAAGTAAAAATATGTCATTGTGAGGATCCAGGAATAGCTGTGCTTCTGTAATTACTTAAATCGAGTCTTTCTACACAGTGGAAAGTACAAACAATTGAATGAAACTGTCTCAGGAACACAAGTACCTCCCCCTTACAACACACACGCACGTACGCACGAACACACACACGCACACACGCACACACGCACACATGCACACACACACACACACACACACCACACACACACACACACACACAACACACACCACACACACTACACACACACACACACACACACACACACACTACACACACACACACACTCTCTCTCCCTATATATATGTTATTTGTATTATAAAACAACCCTGATATGGAAATAGTTTTTCCACCGTATTTTGCAGTATTGGAAAAATAAGTATTTCATACATTTCAGCATGCAAACAATGATTTACGTGCAGGTTATATGAGTAAGTATAACACATAAAATATAAAAAAAGTTTGTTCTCTTTCAGTTATTTAAAGAAGTCCACGAATTTGAGGACGACAGTCTGACCAGGGTTTAGAATAACTTGTCCTCCCCCTTTTACCTTCTTTAGGCTTATACGGTAATGATGTCTCTCTAAGAGGTCCCATATCCCTTCCAGTTCTCATAAATGTACACTGGCTTCCTGTCTGTGGAATAATATATTTCAAAATTACAACTTTTGGTGTATAAAGCACTGAATTGTGCAGATTACAGTAGCATGAACTGTTCTATAAATGTTGTCAATCTCTTTCCTCTGGTTTATCTTAACATGTTTGTCCAGCAAGCTCATGTCACTTCCAGTTAGCTCAATCGTTTACTGGCAGAGAGAGGGTCATCACACCTTCAAAAACATCGAACCGATCTCAATGTACCAAAGGGTATTCGTTTGACAGAGAGGGGGCAGTGGTATAAAAGTTACTAAGTAGATTTACTAAAGTACTGTACTTTAGTACAATTTTTGAGGTATTTCTGCTTTACTTGAGTATTTCAATGTTTTGCTACTTTTACAATCCCACTGCTCTAACAATTCAGAGGTATATTGTATACTTTGACTCAACTACATTTATTTAATACCTTCAGTTACTTTGCAGATATGGATTAATGATGTGAAATATAACTACACTTAAATCAGACTTTAGTTACACCTGGAGTACATTCACAAGCTACCCTGCAGTATACAGAAATATTCAAACTAGCTGCAACCTTTACCAGCTTTGATAAACACTTTATACATCAATAATTATAGTAAAATCATATATATATTATTCTGAAAAGTGCCAGTTTGCATAATAAGTACTTTTTTGATGTACTTCTACTTTTACTCAAGTACAGATCTGAGTACTTCTCCACATCTGCACAGGGGGCATTGAATTAAAAAAGACACTCACACATGCTCACTCACACATGCTCCACGGCAGCAGGGGGGCGCTACTGAGTCCATTGGGAAGGCGGGAAGGTTGAGCAGAGCATGGAACAGCCCTTGCCGCCTGATGACAGCGGTGTTTCTAGCGATCCAGCGATCTGAATTTAGCGATCACAACACGAAAACAGCCAAGACAACATATTGAGCCCAGAAAAATGAATGTTATTAGGGCTGTAAATATAATAAGCCTTTGTCTAAAATGGACAACATTGTAACTAAGGGAGATTTAAACTATACAGCTGATTCTGCAACTCGGTCATCAGCTGCTCTTCATTTTCTTTCCTGCTATATTCAATGAGTGATACAATATTTTTTAAGACCATACGTTCTGAATAAAACTGATACTGTTGGACTCAGTAACTAGTTGACTGCTAACCAGAAATAAAAAGGAAGTACTTTACTGTGTACTTTGTGAGATCCTCTATCAGAGGTCCCCTCCATAGTACATAATGCATGTTTTCTGCTATCTTTGATGAATGATAAAAATAAAATGTTACAATTAGTTCTTAATGAAATTGATACGGTTTGACTTTGTATTAGTAAGAGCCTACTACTAACAATACATTGAGAGTACTGTTTTACTGTGTATTTTTTGGAAAAATACTCTGTCAAGTCCCCTGCTGAGAACAAAATGCAGGTCTCCCTTGAAAAAGAGATCTATGATCTCATGGGACATCTGGTTAAATAAAGGTTTGAATTGAATTGAATTGAAAATCAAGCCACTTCTGCTAAGTTTGATGAGGGAATTCTTTTTGTTGCCATTAGTTCTTCGTGAGATTGATCTGTGGGACTCAGTACTACTGAAACTACCCCCCACAAGTACTATGAAGTACTTATTGTGTACTTTTCCAGTAATCCTCTGTCAATGTCCCCTCCTGAGTACAAGAATGCATGTTTTTCTTTTAATAAGCGTTAAAAAACATTTCTTCCTGAGACTGATATTGTTGGACAGAGTATTTTAAGAGGATGGTAGACATGATATCAGCAATACTTCCAGTCAGTACTCCGGCAGCAGCATTTTCACACCTTGGAAAGTCTTTAGAGTCTGGCCTGGAATGGATAGCTGGTCACAAATATCCTTCAGCAAAGTAACACACTCTGTCACATGGTTGCCCTCTTATGATGCTGCTGTCTTTTAATATATAAGTATTCCTCTGCCGCTAGTTCGTTCCTCGCAGATTCTTCAGTCTCATCAGCCTCATCCTTCCATCAGTCCACCAGTCGCCTCCAGCACACTTCCAGTATCTGACTCCATATGATATTGTCCTGATGCTGTAAGGGTGATGCCCCATGATCACAAAATGATCCCTCTAAAGTCTGAGTGCCAAGGACCTCATATTATGTCTGTCATTAATGTTACATCACCCATTATAACAATTTCTTTCCTTTTTTCTCTTCTCTTAACTGAATAGTCCTGTCTTTAAGTATAACCCAATGTAAAGTCCTTTTCCTGCACCATTTTAAGGCTTCATACTGTATGTGTTTGGAGAAATAACACAATCAATGGCCCAGAATTGTACTTTATAAACTATGAATCTTGTGTTGCTTGAAGAAATACAGACGGGTTAAGCCGGCCAGGTTATATATATATATATATATATATATATATGCCTTTTTTGGAGCCGTAACAAAAATGGGATAATTGCCATGGATGTGGTGTTTGATATAGTTTACGTTCAATTTTAACTATTTTAGGCAGAAAAACTTATATTGACGAAACCTTTTTTAATAATTTACTATAATTTAGAAAGGTTTTTGTGAGAAATCATTTCAAAAGTAAACTTATTTTTCATTTTATATTTCAATTTGAAATGTTTGCACACAACATTATTAATTTATACATTTTTATAAACATTTTAAATTATGAATCCATTAATTGTATTGTATTTCCTTGAGGCTGGGGAAGATATCCAGCATGTGGTTCAACATGTAATACAAGTAAGTATATGTACAACATGGAAAAGTAAATAAAATAAGTTTAATAGGAGGATGTGGATTTATTTTCTCTCACCTTGTAATTACACAATCAAACAATCTATAATTTAGCTCTGACCTTCACAAAAACATTTTGTTGAATTGAACACATTTTTCCAAGCTCTATTGACAGACATGCAATGACTGGGACTGATGGAAGAATCTGAGAGGAATGAACTAGGAGCAGAGAAATAATCATATTTAAAAGACAGAAGCCTCATAAGAGGCTAACAAGAGTCACAAGGGTGTGTCACTTTGCTGAAGGATATTTGTGACCAGCTATCCAGGCCAGACTCTAAAGACTTTCCAAGGGGTAAAAATGCTGCTGCTGGAGTACTGACTGGAAGTATTGCTGATATCATATCCAATGCAATTCCTGCCTTTTTTTGTTGCTAAATTACATCCTTCTGGTGTCTGTGGTTATTTAAACATTCCCTGATAAACGTTATTCAGCGTCAATAAATGAGTGCTAATCCCAGTGTGTTTAGTGTACAACATCACATGTCATTTCACCTTCAATTCACGGTTTCAAAACGTTAGCCACATGCTAATGCTAACCGGAAATGAAGGATTTTCTGAATAAAACTGCTTTTAAGCTGACGGAATGTTTAAACTAAATTATGCCATAAAACATTGATTTTAATTTCTAACAATCCCTCCTTTCACACCTTTTAAGGTGTGAACACAATACTGAAATCAATGAGTTCTTCATAAGACTGCTTTTAAACTGACGGTATGTTTTAGACTAAATTATGCCATAAAACATTGATTTTAATTTCTAACAATCCCTCCTTTCACACCTTTTAAGGTGTGAACACAATACTGAAATCAATGAGTTCTTCATCTGAACTTTGCATAGTACATAACTCATATCAAAAACATACTATCAAAATGGAATGGTTCAAATAACCGTCATCAAAAATACAAAAAATGCTTCGGTTGGTCTTCAACATAACAGTTTTCCCTTGTGCTTAAACTTCTAGTTTTAACATTCAATATCACTTTTCAAAATAGCAGCAATTAGCTTGGTATTTGAACATTTCTTTCTCCCTCCTTTCACAGAAACCGTTCTCATACCACATTCAGTGTTAAGGCACTTGTTCTTTTACAAAATATAAGGATTAAACTATCTGAAAATAGCTAAATATTACTCTTATCCTCTTCAGTTTTTTTTGCATACACCCCCTTTTTCAACTAAATTTTAGCGCCATTCTATCGGTCTGTTTTTATCTAACTGTGTCATCTTGTTACTGTGTCTCTGGTGTAATTTATGAATCTCTGCTGGTTACAGCAGATATAGTTCTCCCCATCCACATTCTTGTTGGTTATGGGACAGAGGAATAATAATTCAGAACCTGCTGATATCTGAATCTTACTACTTGGCATATGTTACAAACAAAATAAAACATCTTCATGGTGAACTAAATAACATATTTCAATAGCTCGGAAATGTCTGATGAGCATCTGTGTTATTCCTAAATAAAATCCTTGTAATCTTTCTCAAATCTAAATATAACAATGAACTATAAGACACACACTAACATTATGTAATACAATTTCATTATGGATTCAAAAACAACTGAAGTCATGATGCTGTCAGAGTGTGGTTTCCTGAGTGTATCTGTCCTGTAAGGTACGTCATTCTCTGCTTGGATCGTGTGCAGAAATCCCATCAATTTCACCTGGCAATACTGCTTCTACCTGTCTATCATCAAGCTGAAAAATGAATGCAGAATTCCAACATACTGTCATCAAATGTCTTTCTATTATGAATTTAAATTAAATGTATATCCCCATAATAGCCTAAACAATAAAGTCCATGGATTTTACATCTATTTACCAGGCTAGTTACAAGATGTTGTCTAAATTAAATTCTGTGTCATTACATTACTATGTTTTAGCTTAACTGTAATATGTTCTTTCTATATTTCAAACCTCAGTTACTCTAATGTCTGTTAAAATATTACAAAATAGTTTCATTATCACAGGTCAACTTCTTCTGTATTCTATTCTGGAATTACATCTCTCACAGTAGCCCCTTGGCCACTGCTTCTGCATCTGTGTTACCTGTTCAAAATGCAATCAATATTTAGAAACATGTCAACATTCATCAAACAGTATCTTATCCCCAGATATGGAGCAGGTTAATTCTAAAACTATCATTCAATGCTCAGTTTGAACATCTGGGTTGGGGCGGAAGGTTTCTTTCAATCCCTAAAAGAAACATTTAAATTGTGAATTTTACAACCATGTTGACGTTAGACATTATACACACTCCCCCCTTTTTACACATGAACTCATGTGTAACAAAATCCTGTAATGGGGAGGGGAAAGAAAACGTTCAGGTAAATATTGGTTAGGGACATAGCGAACATTATTTACAATTTTACATCCATTATTATTATTTCCACAGTAAACACTTCAGTGAAAATTAGTGTTTCTCTCCATCCTTCAGTCCTAAAAGAAACAGAATCTTCAGATTTTAGTTTGAGTTTTACATTTGCAAACTGCCAACTCCTGTGGGAGTAAAATATCAAGTAGATTAGAAATGGGTCACATGTGCGGTTTCCCCTTTTTGTGGAATTTTTAGGAAACCTCTCGTTTCCCTTGGAGCTCCAAAATAATATGTTAGTCCAAAACCATGCTTGGTTAGTTATTGTTTTAGAATCATGCAGTTACACTGATCACATGCCGGCATTCATTCACACTCATACCGTCTGGTTGTCAAGTCAGGTTCGGTCAGGTACACCCCAGAGTCAGTCATTGACAGTGCTTTTGTCACACTGTCAGTCAGGGTCAAAGGTAATTTGGTCTCGGTCTTTTGGCCATGTGTCGTGCTCTGCAGAGTCTTTTCAGAGGTAAATCAGCATAGGCGGGTACCCTCTATCTACAAAAATATGTCATATGCGGAGCGCCATTCCTTATTCATTCACAATTTCGACTATGATTTTCAAGATGGTATTAACTTTTCATTGGGACTTCTGCTTCCCATATTTCCTGACACTTGGTACAAAACTCACTTCCTTATAGTACTACTACTACTGCAATTCATTTACACCTAATTAGTATTAAAATGTCTAATAGATCTATTTCAGAAACTTGTGTACATAACTATTATCTTGAGTCAAACCATTACTAGGATCCGTGTAGCTCTGCTATGTAAACAACGTTAACCTCTTTAGCAGTGTGTGGAACCTTGGGTGTCCGAACATGCAACAATTAGTCCCTCCTTTATCAAGGATTTAAAAACAGAAGTCATTTCATATTCCCCTCTTAAAGCCCTCCTATGGTAATAACTATGCCACAATGGTGAAACCAATACCTTAGATTGGAATACTATATTTGGAATGTTATTCCAAAAACTTCTAAAAATTCTATACTCTTCCTATAAATTGAAATACTTACATGTTTCAAGCATCACATATTTCACACACTACGAAAGAACATCTCCATACTTTCTCCAATATTTAAAATCCCACTTTTACTTAGAACAATAGTAAAAAACCTGCAGAGCACACTAATCAGATCACAGTAATGTAAATTGACTCAAGTGTAGGCCTATGTCTACTTTCTATTATACTTATTACTTTTGGTGAACATTTGTTTATATTATCTAGTAAATAGTTTGAGTGTAAAAATGTGTTTTTTCTCTATGTATTTACACTCTACGGATTCTTGAGTTTATTCATCTCCTGGTGCTGTCGTTCCTAAAAATGTTCAATTCCTTATTGTTTTGTACCAGTTTTTTCAAAATCAGTTCTAACTGTGGTGCCGTTTCAGGTAATGTGGCAGTACGGCTACACAATTTGTAAGAAGGTGCCAACATGTTCCTTTGTTAACTCTGATCCGGAGTGCATCTGCAGTGCGTTCTACAACTTCCCATTGTCCACTCCATACAGGTTGCAACGACTTCATCTTGTGGATTTTTACATTTACCCAATCACCTGATCCAACAGAAATATTCATCATGGACCTGGCATATGCTTCCGCCTCAATTTTTCTAATATCCGACACTGGTTCTCCTATGTATTGTGAGGTGCTCGATTGTGGTGGATATTGCTGAGTGGGGCAATCTCTGGCCAAATGTCTACAATCTCCACATATGAAACAGATACACAGGTCTTTGCTGTTGAAGATACTGTGGTGCTTGCGGCTGTACTTGGGTAGGAGGATATGCAGGTGTTTGCTGTTGAAGATACTGTGGTGCTTGTGGCTGTACTTGGGTAGGAAGATACACAGGTATTTGCTGTTGCTGGAATTGTGTGGGAAGATACTGCGGTGCTTGTGACTGTACTTGGGTAGGAAGATACACAGGTATTTGCTGTTGCTGGAATTGTGTGGGAAGATACTGCGGTGCTTGTGGCTGTACTTGGGTAGGAAGATACACAGGTATTTGCTGTTGCCGGAATTGTGTGGGAAGATACTGCGGTGCTTGTGGCTGTACTTGGGTAGGAAGATACACAGGTGTCTGCTGAACTTGGTTTTGTGGACATTCTTTGGACCAATGTGACGTCTGACCACATGTGTAGCAGCCACCATTTTGGAAACCTCTTCCTCTGCTTTGTTGGTTTTGCATTTGATTCTCTGGTTCTTCCTGAGTTTGAACTGTTGGAGGTGTCCGCCCTGCCTTCTCTGCTAGTATGGCCATCTGCTTTGTCGATTTCTTGTTTTTATTAGCTTCGGTATCTTTCTCAGCTATTTGTATCTTCAAGAGTCTTCTAACTAGTATTTTGTCGTCTTCATCATTTTCCCTCTGTGTTGCCTGGTATTTCATATCGTGGTGACTGAGATGTTGTCTCCATTCTTCAATGGGTTTAGTGTCTAATCCAGGGGTCGGCAACCTTTTTGATATGAAGTGCCATTTAAAAAAAAAAAAATTATCAGCGTGCCAATGATCGAGAATTATCAACGGGGGGGGGGGGGGGGGGGGGGGGGGGGGGGGGGGGGGGGGGGGGGGGGGGGGGGGGGGGGGGGGGGGGGGGGGGGGGGGGGGGGGGG